>NW_015506295.1:43910-48910 GCF_001515645.1 Sinocyclocheilus grahami
CACACACACAATAATGAGAGTTACTGACACACACACACACGACAAGCCACACACACACAGACAAGACACACACACACACACAAAAGACACACACACACACACAAGTCACATGAGAGACACACAGACACACACACACACACACACAGAGAGACAAGACACACACACACACACACACACAGACAGACAGACACAAATCACATGAGAGACACACAGACACAGACGCACAGACACACACACACACACACACACACACATCAGCAGATCAGCTTCATCTCACCGTCTTGAGCGCCTCCTTCACCAGATCATCCTCCAGATTCGCTTGAATGTGAACTGAAAGTGTCAAATAACAAGGAACTTACTAGTGCATTCTGGAAATAAGCTCCCTGCACTTCCCTTAGCCAATGAAACACACAAACCCAAACACAGAACTTACTGTCCACCTCGTCCAGGATGAGCTCATCTGTGGTGATGTCCAGATCCCCCAGATTCAGAGCAGGGACCACATCAAAGTCAGACTTCTACCGACACATGACAGAGAGAGAGAGAGAGAGAGAGAGAGAGAGAGAGACAGAGACAGTCAATGCAAGCATCAGTACAGACTCAAACACATCCTCCCGAGAGCAGCGGCAGCCAATGCAAAGCCAAACAAACGCTCTACTGCCATCATTACAAGAACCGGGAGGACCGGCTGGTTTAATATTTGGAAAGAATGTAACTGTAAAGCATTATGTAAATATCGTTAAAAAATCACAACCATATTACAACAATAAACAATAACATGATTGCTAATGTCAGTACATTAAATAATTATTCAAACCCTTTAAATGTTGAAGGCAGGAGCACACTTGATTTCAATAATTAAGAAAAAAAAACTATTTACAGATAATTGCACTCTTATTCTCACTTACAAAAAACTGCATTAATACATAATGATTATTGGTGGATAGAAATGCCACAAATATCACTCCAATTTCAGAGAAAAGCTGCCGCAAATTCAGTCACAAAATAATAATAATAATAATAATAAAACATCTTGCAGATTCTTCTTTTCACACATACTACCATCTACTTGAACAAAGTGTGCAGCCTCATGGCTTCAGTTCTTACACTAAGTTTCTCTCCTTTTTCTAATAAACCTGTAATATCCCCTTCTCTATTAGATATTACATATCATTACATGATAACTAGATATTGCTTCTTATATACATCACAGATATATATATATATCCCGATGGGACTAAACTGACTGAGTTCTGCAGGTGAACACAGCTGCTGATATGCTGATGTTTAAACAAATATCTAATAAAGTCATTAAAGTAATAAAGTTCCTTGACTTTTGTTGGCGTGTTTCAAATATTATTGGCACTTGTCATTTATTATTAGTCCTTTTTGCATGCGAGTATATAGTAGTAGATATAGATGCATACACAACCGAGAAAACAGCAGGAGAAATATGAGAGTAATCAACGCAGCTAAATAACAGAGGACTGCACTGTCACGTGATCGCGCCAACACGACACCCGAACACGAGATATCTAAGATGTCGAGAGAAATAACGAGCTGCACAGGTCGATGTCAGCAGTAGCGGTCCTCATCACCTCGTCCTGTAGATACGCCGCAGAATCAGCGCCGGAGTTCAGATGCACAGCTCCGGTGAGCAGCGCCTCCGCCATTGCGTCTGTAGTTCAACTTCACAAAGACTACACTTCCGTTCAGTTTCACAGTCACACTGAAAAATCCTAAGAAACCTACTTAAGAAAGAGTAAAAGCTCTGGAATATATACTAAAGCCTACTAAACAGCATCAGCTGCGCTTTATATTTTTAAACATCATCGCTTTAAAATACTGTTTTAGTTCGCACCGGCCCGTCGGACATTTGCTTCGTGACGAAACACGTTCCTGTCGAGTTCGCGCGCCAGCGGTGAAATTATCGCGAGATCGGGATCACTTCCTCTTTGCGCGGAACCAGCGGACAAGATGGTAGGCACGAAATAACGTCCTGAGGATTGTAGTTGAAATCTCGCAACATCACGCTTATTTGCGAGTGTTTAATAGCACTGATTTAACATCTTATTATTTTAATACATATAGAATATATTTAAGTTAACATTTCTGGTCTACAGAACAGAGTATAGGTTAAATGAGCGACGGAAAGCCCGCGCTCAGTCAGCGTACTGAACTGCTCAACGGTGTTGACATGTTTACGTTTTTAACAGATGTTTACGTTGTGTTTAGTTAGCGCGGAGCGCGCGACGCTTGAGTTAGTGTGTAGTTTCAGTGAGTCGGTTCATCAGTGTATTACTGCACAGTTCAGACGGACTGGACGCGCGTTTAAACCGTGTGTGTGTGTGTGTGTGTGTGTGTGTGTGTGGTCCTCAGTCGCTCGTCATTCCAGAGAAGTTCCAGCACATTCTGCGTGTCCTGAACACCAACATCGACGGAAGACGCAAAATCGCGTTTGCCATCACTGCCATCAAGGTGAGCGTGCGCTGCACTGAAGCGTTCCGCACAAACACTAGAACACCTTAAAGGGACTTTGAGTGAGTGTGTGAGTGTTTAGTGAGAGTGAGTGTGAGAGAGAGTGCGGGTGGGTGAGTGTGAGCGGGTGTGTGTGTGGGTGAGAGAGAGAGAGAGAGAGAGAGTGTGTGTGGGAGAGAGAGAGAGAGTGTGTGTGTGAGAGAGAGAGAGAGAGAGAGAGAGAGTGTGTGTGGGAGAGAGAGAGAGAGTGTGTGTGTGAGAGAGAGAGAGAGAGAGAGAGAGAGTGTGTGTGGGAGAGAGAGAGAGAGTGTGTGTGTGAGAGAGAGAGAGAGAGAGAGAGAGAGTGTGTGTGGGAGAGAGAGAGAGAGTGTGTGTGTGAGAGAGAGAGAGAGAGAGAGAGAGAGTGTGTGTGGGAGAGAGAGAGAGAGTGTGTGTGTGAGAGAGAGAGAGAGAGAGAGAGAGAGTGTGTGTGGGAGAGAGAGAGAGAGTGTGTGTGTGAGAGAGAGAGAGAGAGAGAGAGAGAGTGTGTGTGGGAGAGAGAGAGAGAGTGTGTGTGTGAGAGAGAGAGAGAGAGAGAGAGAGAGTGTGTGTGGGAGAGAGAGAGAGAGTGTGTGTGTGAGAGAGAGAGAGAGAGAGAGAGAGAGTGTGTGTGGGAGAGAGAGAGAGAGTGTGTGTGTGAGAGAGAGAGAGAGAGAGAGAGAGAGTGTGTGTGGGAGAGAGAGAGAGAGTGTGTGTGTGAGAGAGAGAGAGAGAGAGAGAGAGAGTGTGTGTGGGAGAGAGAGAGAGAGTGTGTGTGTGAGAGAGAGAGAGAGAGAGAGAGAGAGTGTGTGTGGGAGAGAGAGAGAGAGTGTGTGTGTGAGAGAGAGAGAGAGAGAGAGAGAGAGTGTGTGTGGGAGAGAGAGAGAGAGTGTGTGTGTGAGAGAGAGAGAGAGAGAGAGAGAGAGTGTGTGTGGGAGAGAGAGAGAGAGTGTGTGTGTGAGAGAGAGAGAGAGAGAGAGAGAGAGTGTGTGTGGGAGAGAGAGAGAGAGTGTGTGTGTGAGAGAGAGAGAGAGAGAGAGAGAGAGTGTGTGTGGGAGAGAGAGAGAGAGTGTGTGTGTGAGAGAGAGAGAGAGAGAGAGAGAGAGTGTGTGTGGGAGAGAGAGAGAGAGTGTGTGTGTGAGAGAGAGAGAGAGAGAGAGAGAGAGTGTGTGTGGGAGAGAGAGAGAGAGTGTGTGTGTGAGAGAGAGAGAGAGAGAGAGAGAGAGTGTGTGTGGGAGAGAGAGAGAGAGTGTGTGTGTGAGAGAGAGAGAGAGAGAGAGAGAGAGTGTGTGTGGGAGAGAGAGAGAGAGTGTGTGTGTGAGAGAGAGAGAGAGAGAGAGAGAGAGTGTGTGTGGGAGAGAGAGAGAGAGTGTGTGTGTGAGAGAGAGAGAGAGAGAGAGAGAGAGTGTGTGTGGGAGAGAGAGAGAGAGTGTGTGTGTGAGAGAGAGAGAGAGAGAGAGAGAGAGTGTGTGTGGGAGAGAGAGAGAGAGTGTGTGTGTGAGAGAGAGAGAGAGAGAGAGAGAGAGTGTGTGTGGGAGAGAGAGAGAGAGTGTGTGTGTGAGAGAGAGAGAGAGAGAGAGAGAGAGTGTGTGTGGGAGAGAGAGAGAGAGTGTGTGTGTGAGAGAGAGAGAGAGAGAGAGAGAGAGTGTGTGTGGGAGAGAGAGAGAGAGTGTGTGTGTGAGAGAGAGAGAGAGAGAGAGAGAGAGTGTGTGTGGGAGAGAGAGAGAGAGTGTGTGTGTGAGAGAGAGAGAGAGAGAGAGAGAGAGTGTGTGTGGGAGAGAGAGAGAGAGTGTGTGTGTGAGAGAGAGAGAGAGAGAGAGAGAGAGTGTGTGTGGGAGAGAGAGAGAGAGTGTGTGTGTGAGAGAGAGAGAGAGAGAGAGAGAGAGTGTGTGTGGGAGAGAGAGAGAGAGTGTGTGTGTGAGAGAGAGAGAGAGAGAGAGAGAGAGTGTGTGTGGGAGAGAGAGAGAGAGTGTGTGTGTGAGAGAGAGAGAGAGAGAGAGAGAGAGTGTGTGTGGGAGAGAGAGAGAGAGTGTGTGTGTGAGAGAGAGAGAGAGAGAGAGAGAGAGTGTGTGTGGGAGAGAGAGAGAGAGTGTGTGTGTGAGAGAGAGAGAGAGAGAGAGAGAGAGTGTGTGTGGGAGAGAGAGAGAGAGTGTGTGTGTGAGAGAGAGAGAGAGAGAGAGAGAGAGTGTGTGTGGGAGAGAGAGAGAGAGTGTGTGTGTGAGAGAGAGAGAGAGAGAGAGAGAGAGTGTGTGTGGGAGAGAGAGAGAGAGTGTGTGTGTGAGAGAGAGAGAGAGAGAGAGAGAGAGTGTGTGTGGGAGAGAGAGAGAGAGTGTGTGTGTGAGAGAGAGAGAGAGAGAGAGAGAGAGTGTGTGTGGGAGAGAGAGAGAGAGTGTGTGTGTGAGAGAGAGAGAGAGAGAGAGAGAGAGTGTGTGTGGGAGAGAGAGAGAGAGTGTGTGTGTGAGAGAGAGAGAGAGAGAGAGAGAGAGTGTGTGTGGGAGAGAGAG
>NW_015506295.1:50526-55365 GCF_001515645.1 Sinocyclocheilus grahami
GTGGGTGTGTTTGTGTGGGTGGGTGTGTGTGTTTGTGTGTGTGTGTTGATCTCTGACCTCTCTGTTCTGCTCTGCAGGGGGTGGGGAGGCGCTATGCTCATGTGGTGCTGAGGAAAGCCGACATTGACCTGAGCAAGCGGGCTGGAGAACTCACTGAGGATGAGGTGCGCTTCATTTTCAGCAGAGAAAACCGTCATAAAACACCAAAGCGTTCGCTTTGTTTTAAATATCAGTCACAGAACTGGTGCTGCGCTTTACAGACACTGAAGAATTATGATCAAATAAGGAGGAGAACATTGTGAAATTTGCTACAATTGACCACAAACAAGACCATATCAGTTATTTTGAAGTCTCAAATGAAAATGAGGTGTGATCGTGTGTGACTCCGTACAGGCGTTCACAATAACGTTGATTGATTGATTGATTGATTGATTGACAGGTGGAGAGGGTGGTGACTATTATGCAGAATCCTCGCCAGTACAAAATCCCTGACTGGTTCCTGAACAGACAGAAGGACATTAAAGACGGGAAATACAGTCAGGTACGCTCAGAGTGCTGCTTCAAACTTCATTGTTTTAGTATGATTTTTTTGTCATGATAAAGGGTCGACTGCAAAATCTGGTCTTTCTTGGGCTTCTGGGCTTGTCTGAACATACCGTGTTGAAGAGGCCCTGTTAGTGGGTACCGACTGGACCCTGATTGTGTGTGTGTGTGTGAGGCGAGGCGGATAAGAAGCACTACTCAGATTATTTTTGTTCTGGAACTGCTGCGTGAGGTTTAGTAGGCTGTGTAATATCTGAACTGCTTTTAAAAAAATCTTCTGAATCTGTCCGTGATGAGCTGATTAGACCTGCCTATATTTTATCTAATGTTTAAGCGGAGCCCGTCTTAAATCTGAACGCAGGGCTCCACACTAACATGAGAGCGGTGGCCCTGACGTCTGCAGATCCTCTATAGCAGGGTTCCTCAAATCTTACCCTGGAGGTCCAATGCGCTGCAGAGTTTAGCTCCAACCCTGATCAAACCCACCTACCTGTGATTTTCTAATGATCCTGAAGACATTGATTAGCTTGCTCAGGTGTGTTTGATTAGGGTTAGAACTAAACTCTGCAGGAAAGTGGATCTCGTGGGCCAGATTTGAGGATCCCTGCTCTATAGTATTAGATATGTTTTATATCATGGTAACCACAGGTGACCATGACTGTCTCCTCACTAGCATGGTAAGAAGAGAACTGTTAAACTGTGCTGTTTATGAAAAACGCTGTCCGAAACATTTAGTATCGTTATGAAGCTGTGGCATTTATAACAATTATTTACTGTATTTCTTTACTCTTGCAAGACATTTGCACAATATATGGGACTGTAATAATACCGTGATATGCAATACAAATTTACCACATTTCTGTCCGAAATACCATGATTACTGTTAGTGGTACTGAAGCAGGTCCTTATGAAATACTGGTGCGGTTTCATCAGGCGTTAAACTGGTTTAAATCACTGAGGCTTTCGGGCTCTCACTGGAACCTGCAGCACAGCTTAATAATGGTGTCACAAGCTGCTAACGCAAATGTTTCCTTAACTCACCTGAAACTCTGGTCTTCAAGTGCAGTGTGCTCGTCTTCGGCACGAGCCGTTTAGAAGGACGCCCTGTGTGGAGGAGGTGTAGTTTCAGTAACTGAGTGTGGATGTGGTTTTCTGCAGGTCCTCGCTAACGGTCTGGACAACAAACTGAGAGAAGATCTGGAACGTCTGAAGAAGATCAGAGCTCACCGCGGCCTGCGTCACTTCTGGGGGTGAGTTTCTGCAGCGCACGAGTCTAGGGTCTTAAAGAGAGTGCTCCGAGACACGGGCGACTTCCTGCTTAAATGCAGCACTTAGTTAAACGTTACTATTTACAACGTTGTTTCTGCAGCGTTGAGCGATATAGCCAATCACGGGCAGATCTGTTGCGCAGTGGCCAATCAGAGGCATTTTAGTTGGTCAGAATTCACTCACTGCTGAAAGGGCCGGTGTTTTTAAGAGCAGTCGTAACTAACAAATTACAGATGCGATGTAAACAAGATCCATTGTGCAGTTTAGAGAGCTTCGTTGATATCACAGAACTTACGGATGCTTTTTAGTGATGATAAAGGGAGTGCTTTCTATGCTATAATCCATTCAGAATTTGCATTAAACTTTTGTTTTTTTGGACGCATACACACTGCAAAGTTTCACTCTCGGGATAGCCGTGATTGACACCGTGATAAACATAGCAGTGAGATCAGTTCATGGACCAAAAACCTGTGTAAACTTTGAGATCTGGACATATCAACCAGTAATTTAATTTCCAGTAGCTGACGGTAGAAAGTTCAAATGTGATTTTCTGACTGAATCTAGTCCCACAGCCAACTCGAGAGAGAGAGAGATGTTGCTCATGACCAGGAGATGTGTTCGGTGAGTGATGTGATGGATGGTTTACTCTGTCGTCTCTTCTCTCCTCTAGTCTGCGTGTGCGCGGTCAGCACACCAAGACCACCGGTCGCCGCGGCCGAACTGTGGGAGTGTCCAAGAAGAAGTAAACCTTCAATAAAAGACAACTGTTTAGCCAATCTGTGTCCTGCTCTCTGTCTTCACTGATCCTCTCAGCTTATCACTATAGCTGTAATCTATCAGTTCTGCGGTAAGATAATGAGCTACCTCTGATTCGATACTGGTCCTTTATAAGACACTGAGAAGACAGTTAAAGGGATAGTTCACCCAAAAATTAAAATTGCCATTAATTACTCCCCCTCATGTCGTTCTAAACCCATAAGACCTCCGTTCATCTTCAGAACACAGCTCACTGACCCTGCATAGACAGCAATGTAATTACCACGATCAAGGAGATCTGTGAAATAATCCATGTGACATCAGTGGTTCATCCGCAATTATACGAAGCTACGAGAACACTTTTTGTGCGCAAAGAAAACAAAAATAATGACTTTATTCAACAATTTGTCTCCTCTGCGTCACCCTGGTGCCATTTTGGAGAATATCGACTGAACGCAAACTGTATGCTATTCTGTGTCAGCTGCGAAAGTATTCTCGTAGCTTCCTAATACTACGGTTGAACCCCTGATGTCCCATGGATTATTTTACAGATCTCCTTGCTACGTTTCTGGACGTTGACCGTGGTAATTACATTGCTGTGTATGGGAGGGTCAGAGAGCTCTTAGATTTCATCAAACATATCTTAATTTGTATTCCGAAGATGAACGGAGGTCTTACGGGTTTGAAGCGACATGAGGGTGAGAAATTAATGACAGAATTTTCATTTTTGGGTGAACTAACCCTTTAAGGGCATCAGTTATAAGCCTCATCTTCCAGGCTCCAGATTCGTCCAGTTTAACAGTCTCATAGTCCAGTATAAATGTGTCCATCTTTATTAATGAAAAAGATGCAGTAAGGCAGTTTTTTTAAGGCATGGGTGAATATGTACAAAAACTAATTAGGAAAGTAATGAAAACCATTTTAACCACTACATCCAGTTTTTCTCTTGAATGCGGATTCATTTCTGTTCCTCTGATTTCAATTCTATGAAAGCTTGTTTCCACCTTGCTTGTGACTTTTTAATCTCCAAATCCTGACCTTTTTTCTCACATTTGTTTTTTGTTACCGAAACAAAATAACGTAATTATAATTGGGACTTTTATTCTCATAATTGTGAGGGGGGAAAAAGTTGCAATTCCCTTTTTGTTTTTATTTTGTGGTTGAAACAAGTTTCCATTCAATTCAGATTCACGAATGTGGCCACCTTTTTAAAAAGAAAAAAAACATCATGAAAGTGTCTGTTGCTCTTTATATGTCATTTCTGACCAGAGCCTGGGGTATGTTATAACCTTAATATTAGGGTTGTTAATACATTAAAATAACCAATTAGTCTCACAATTGTAATCATATTGCAGTCACTTCCATTTAAAACAGACCACATTAAATCAGTTTGGCTATCGTAAACCGTCATCCATCAGATCCATCCAAACTCATCTTCTATCAACCCGAGAGGCAGGAGAGAAGTGAAGAAGTGGTGAAAACAAGCATTTAAATCACTGAATTAATGAAATTATAAATGAACAAGAACAGAAAAGGACACAAAAGGATGGCTGCTACCAAGAATCCATAGATCTACAGACTGGCCAAAGGGAGTTTTCTTTACTCTTCTCTTAAATCTTTAAACATGGTATTTCACCAGCACACAACGCTGCAGAGGACTTGCTGAATTTAGGGCCTGTCCCGAACCCCACAGGTGCAGTCTATACGCACTACTTGTCTATTTACATGAAGGTGTGGAGAACATCTGTGACCTGATGGGACACATTTACGACTTTATTAACACATTGAGATTTTCAACACTTTACACTTTAAAATAAGCTTAGAAACGTCTGTTCAGTCTGTGACAGACAACACAATTTAATAGTGATTAACACAATTTAATAGTGATAAAGAGCAGTTACAATTGTTTCATGAAATATACAGTCATCATTTTATCACTAAATTATAATCGCTAATTAATTAAACAGACTGGAATGCCTCTCGTTGATTTCAGGGTACGCAAACTCCTGAATATGAGGAATGATGGGATGCACTCGGTCTCAGACATCACAGTGAGAGAGTGCGTGCGTGTGTGTGAGAGAGTGCGTGCGTGCGTGAGTGTGTGTGTGTGAGAGTGCGTGCATGCGAGAGTGCGTGCGAGAGAGTGCGTGCGTGCGTGAGTGAGTGAGTGAGTGCGTGTGAGTGAGAGAACGAGTGCGTGTGAGCGTGAGTGTGTGTGTGTGTGTATGTGTGAGTGAGTGAGTGAGTGAGAGTGTGTGTGTGTGTGTGTGT
>NW_015506295.1:55423-57101 GCF_001515645.1 Sinocyclocheilus grahami
GAGTGAGTGCGTGTGAGTGAGTGAGTGTGTGTGAGAGAGTGAGTGCGTGTGAGTGAGTGAGTGTGTGTGAGAGAGTGCGTGCGTGTGAGTGAGTGTGTGTGAGAGTGCGTGTGTGTGAGAGTGCGTGCATGCGAGAGTGCGTGAGTGCGTGTGAGTGAGTGAGTGCGTGTGAGTGAGTGAGTGCGTGTGAGTGAGTGAGTGAGTGTGTGCGTGCGTGTGTGAGTGAGTGAGTGCGTGTGAGTGAGTGTGTGTGAGAGAGTGTGTGTGAGTGAGTGAGTGTGTGTGAGAGTGCGTGCGTGTGTGTGTGTGTGAGAGTGAGTGTGTGTGAGTGTGAGAGAGTGAGCGTGTGAGTGAGTGTGTGTGTCTGCGTGCGTGTGTGAGTGAGTGTGTGTGAGAGAGTGCGTGAGTGTGTGTGTGAGTGTGTGTGAGAGTGCGTGCATGCGAGAGTGCGTGCGTGAGTGAGTGAGTGTGTGTGAGTGAGTGAGTGTGTGTGTGTGTGAGAGAGTGCATGCGTGCGTGTGTGTGTGTGTGTGTGTACCTGTGGCGTTCGGTGGAGTTCATACAGACTCAGTTCCCATGTCTTCTTCAGGCTTTGCACACTCACTGGATTGGCCATCATGACTTCACTGAGAACCGAAGCAGAACTAAAGCAGAACACAGCCATGCAAACTTCATCAGTCATTTAAATTCACCAAAGTATCAACAAAATGAAACTAAACATGCACAGATGTTCCTAAACTGAGTTCAGGAAGCAACATCTATTACATAATACTTCCCTCCAGCAAAAGGGGGTTTAAAGGTGTAATAAAACCGTGAACTATTATTATTGCATACATATTATTCATGTTTTTGTCTGCGAAATATTACAGTATTGCATATTTATAATAGTATTCACATGGTGCTCCGTGGTACTTAAAAACTCCCACGACATTACCACGGTACCAGGTCTTAAAAACATGGTAATACTCCAGTACTTTTGTTAGTTTCATCCACTGATGCTGAAGAGCAGAAGAAAGCTCGGGTGTCTCTCTGCACTCACACTGTCATCTGCAGCTCGCGACAAAACCTCCTAAAATCCAAACAACCTCAGACCGGATGTTGTGTCTGCGGAGTCACCCCTCACTTCCTGCCCGATGCCCCCTGGCGGCGAAGCGCAGAATTGCGCGCACATGTTCCTTTATTCAGTTTTGTTGGCTTGTTGTTTGAATTGCTTTGACAGACAGTAAAAGTGCTGCTTGAAGCCACTCAGTGAAGCCACTCATAGACCGAACCTCTAGAGCAAAACTACAAGCTTTAAACTCAGTTTGCTTTTGTAAAACAAACTTTTTGCTCAACTCTAAACAGTTCTCTATATTTCACCCATCATTCAAAACGAACAGCTCTTGTGAAACACTGCATTCACATGCCACACTGATTTACTGACGACCTTCAGCCAGTGATCATCACTCTTCACAGCACATCATCTCTTCACTTAGCAATCAAAACTCAGTGTTTGGAGAAAGAAAATATTTTTTACACGCTTGCATTTCTGTTTAGACAGTGTGTGTGTGTGTGTGTGTGTGTATATACTGTGTGTAAGTACCGTACACACACACACACACACACACACACATATATATATATATATATATATATATACACACACACACACACACATACACATATATATACAGTGGGT
>NW_015506295.1:57930-68390 GCF_001515645.1 Sinocyclocheilus grahami
ATATATATATATATACACACACACACACACACACACACATATATATATATATACACACACACACACACACACACACATATATATATATATACACACACACACACACACACACACATATATATATATATACACACACACACACACACACACACATATATATATATATGTGCATATAAGCCAAGTCAGAAAAGTCAACTTTATTTAGATTGTTTCACAGCAGCTTCACAATAGTATCACATTCAAATTCTGTTGTAAAGCAGTTCTAACAAGTCAATATTGTCATTATAGAGCTCAAGTCAGTTTAGTATTGGTTCAGTTCAGTTGCATAACTGTGTAAATTCATCAGTTGTACATATATACTGTGCTCCACTGCACTCTGAACAAGCCGGAGACAAACGAGAGACGAGTGTTTTACATTCTTCACATCTGTGTGTAGTCTGGTGTGTATGTGGCTAATTATTGTATGCTTGTGTGTATAGTTACTATGCAAAAATACCATTTTTAGAAGAGTTCAAATAGTTTTGAATGAAGTGCTTGCTTTTGGAAGATGTGTGTGACGTTTTGCATGTTGTGTGTGTGTTTTGGTTTTGTGTAGTTTCGAGAAATGGAGCTAGTGTAAGCATTTTTTTAAAACTACAACTCATAACATTTTTGTTTTCATCATACGTAAAAAAGGTTTGCAACAAGTTTGTTTTACAATAGCTAACTGAGTTTAAAGCATGTAATGTGCTTGTAGTTTTGCAGACTTGCTCTAGAGATTAGGTCTATGAGGGAATGGTTTCACTGAGTGGCTTCAAGCAGCACTTTTACACATTACACTATTACACAACTGCTGATTATTATGCCATTTAATTTTTCTAATGTTCCGTTCAAACATTTCAGAAGAGCAGTGACATAATCAGACATGAGATGTCTGAAGAATAAAGAAAACCCGAGGCTGGACTGTCTGAGGATAACTGACTTTACTTTAGCTATGCTAAATTGCTTTATTTATTTATTTTGCACAAAAAAATCCAACAAATCAAGTTGAAATCACAAATTAAATGTAACATAAAAAAGACATGCCGTTATACACAGTTTACCTCCATTTTTGTGCACAATGTATCACAAAAAAAGCAGCAGTTTATTTATGCAAGAAAACAACATTAATAAAATAACATTGCATATTAATATAATATATAAGTATGCATAAAATATGATTTATATTTATTTATTTATTATATATATATATGTATTAGGTTTGCCATGGGTGTAACATAAAGTGTGTGTGTGTGTGTGTGCGTGCGTGTGCGAGTGTGTGTGTGTGGGATTAACCTCAGTGTGTGTCCAGCAGTGATTAGTCTGGTCAGTAGAGCTGTTGTGTATTCACTCAGGCCATTAGCATATTAATGCCGTCTCTCTTGATCTCTTTCTTTCTGCTGTTCTCTGTGTTGCTTTTTCAGTTCCATCTGCACAGATAGATTGTCACACTATACTTCTGATTTGAATTTTCTTTTGAATTTCAGATTTTCACCTTGTTGACTGTTTAGATGAAACAGTTTTCAGTGGAACGACTCCGATTCAGCTCACAGTGCAACTCCTTCATGTCAACACCCTTTTCACTTCATCTTTAAATATATCATTTCAGTTCATTTCCTTTTTCTTCCTCTAACTTCAAACACATAGTCAAAGGAAAACAGAACTGACTAGAGGTTTCTCTTTTACTGTTTAGTTACATTTTTTTATTTAATTTTACAGACTTAATTGAGTTAGTTATGGCTCATTTGATCATGTTTTGAAGAGGTTTCTCCTAAATCTGGTTAAGACAAATAAAAACACGATACACAAACAAGGCAAAAATGAGTAGCACAGCACTAAATGAGCGTCACATTTTGGTTTCTTGCCAGATCTGAGCACAGTTTGAGGTATTGTTGAGGTCTCTTCTGAAACTCTATACAGCAGGATATATATATATATATATATATATATATATATATATATATATATATATATATATATATATATTTTTTTTTTTTAATTTTTTTTTTTTTAATGTGAGTTGTTTTCATTAACATTTTTTATGATTTAATTAAATATTCACTTTTCATAGACCCATGAAGCCCCAGTTTGGGAAACCTTTGCTTTACATATATATTCATTTTCAGAAATTAGAAGGGTCCATAGATAGAAGAATTAATATTAAAAACTGAGTTGGGGTGTGAATTAAATAAGAAATATTGATTGATAAATAATAGATTTTTAGTTGTTTTGCATATTTCAAAGCTTGTTTTGTCTTATTTGAATTCATTTTAAGTCATCTCGAGGCCTCCTGGTGGCTCCCAAAGCCCTGGTTAAGATCCGCTGATCTAGAGGACGCACATCTGAGGAACAAGAGACTTCTGCAAATCCCATTTAATCTCACCGGTCATCTGTCACCGTCACAAGCAAAGCATGACAAAACTAAACAAATACGTGAAGCATCTTTTCAAAACGGTCCTTTGAAGACATGAAGGACCATGAACCCTTAGAAAACGTTGAAACCGCTGTTTGGAGACGTGAGGGACGGCCAGGAGCGTGATGTCCATCCACAACTCCTGCTTCACACAAGCACAAGAATTGCGTTTGGACAATCAGCACCAGACCGTCAACATCAGACCAGACTCATGAGGAGAGGAGAGGAGAGGAGAGGAGAGGAGAGATCGGCCGGACACAATGGTCAGCGGTGAGACGGTCAGCGCTCCGGGCAGCTGTGTGTCACAGTAGGATCCTCATGGCTTAAGCGATCAAAGCACACAGCTTTAGATAATAGCAGCGGCCGACGACAGGCTCTTAACCCATAACTCACACAGCCGCACAAAAGATCTGAGATTAATCAAACCATTCACTTTCTCTGGCTTCGGCAGGCTGTAAATATGCTTCAGTCTCCATGGAGTTTGATTAAATACTGCTTCAAATAAACCAAACGGTTTGATTTGCTCCTCTCTCCCCGGCTTTGGTGGGTTCGACTGAATTGAGAGTTTCCTGAGACTTTCAGTTAAGAGCCGCTTCTTCCACAACTTCTGATGGAACTTCATCACAGCATAACATTCATCTGTAGTTGTTACATTTTGGTAAATGTTGGTGAAAATGAATCCATCCATCAAGCTCAGATTCTCCAGAAGCAGTGGAATCACTCAATGCATTTTTTTTAATGAATCTAATAACCAGGCCCACGTGGGATCTGTGCCTGCACAACTCCAGCTATAAGTGTCCACACGTGTTCCTTGCTTATTCATTTCCCCCAAAATCTGTGCAGAAAATGTGACAAAAGTCTCCAGATTCCATCTAGATTCCACCTGCTAATAACAAACACAAAACCGTTCTCTTTATTCAGGATGACTTCACATCACTCTCAAAACTGAGTTCAGCGAACAGAGCAGAAACATTCTGAATGAGATCTTTTCAATATCTTCCCCAAAAATGCTTGCAGTGAAATGAAGAGTCTACTAATTCTGAAACGTTTGCCCGCATGAAAAAATCATACCAGTAATCAGAGACCTCACACTGTAATCATCTCAATACTAACTCAAATATTTCTCATTCAGTTCTCACAATGACCTGCTATGCCATCCACATTTCCTAGCTCTATACTCTTACTGTCTATCAACAGCTGACCCGTTTCCTCCTGAAGAATGTCAAGAGACACAGAAAAGAGCGATGAGATATTCCTCAGGGGAGGCCTGTTTGGAAGAGCGTGAAGTGTTATGAGGCCAGAGAGACCTCCTCTGCTGCTCTGTCCTCCACATCTTCTGTTCCGTCTTCACGCTGTCCCTCACATTTTGTGTCCCTTCTCTGGATTTCCCCTCCTCTTTCCCCCCTTCCTCCCTCCTAACTTCCTTTTCTTCTGTCCCCCTCATTTTATGCAGGACTGGGGTTTCCTAAGAGACTCGAGCTCAATGGAGAGAATCTCCAGCGACACAATGAAGCGAGCGAGAGAGAAAGGGTGAGGGAGGAGGCCGTGCTGCAGCGATGGAGATACAGATACGGGAAAGTGATTTCAGCTCAGCGTTTGGAGAATCTGAAGTCAGTGCATCAGAGTAAAGCGTTCAGAAGCATTTAACGTGTTACGGTAAAAGCCTCGGCTGTGTGCAGAACAGGAGCTCGAGGTCTCACGTTGTCCTGTTTGTTGTCCTGTTTACTCAGAATGAGGGTCAAAGGGCACTCATTTCTCTGTAAAGAGTGGAAGTGTGTGTTTGGACATCTTAAGCTTTTCTACAGCATCCCTCGAGGGCCATAAACCACGAAAGTGTTTACACTAAAGACGAGTGTCATGTTCATTTAGACCTGATTTACTCTGTGTTTGGGACTGTAGTCACAGCTAAAGGGCGCTGTAAGCCCGAATCATGATCTGCACGAGTACATGAACCCGAGCGCTTCTACTACATAAGGGCCAGACTGTGCACTTCTGCAGCAGGTTCTGTCATCTCATAGAGTAAGTTTTAGTGCTGCGTGATATGAAGATATATAACGATGATATGAGCGATCCTCTGGATTCACAGCTGTATTGTATTTATAGTGTTGTCTAGCACAGAAAAATGTCATTCAAAGGCATTTAGGAGATTTAAATATTGGTCGGTTTTGTTCAAAGCAGGAGTGAGCGATTCTCCAAAAGCAATCGTGAAAATACAATTAGTTTATTTTAGATGAAAATAGCTGGTTGTCAAGAGTCTGATGTGAGCTTAACATTTTTCAACCATAATCATCAGTGATTTAAGCAGGGATGTTGAGAAATATAGAGTATGGCTTTAATTTCAATTAGTATCTTCTCTGATTTCAGGCAGAACTACTATAACGGGATGGCATTCCTTACTGTGGTTGAAAATGATTTATATTGTGGTACATATTTGGATTATATTGTCCAGCTCTCAGTAGATTAAACAGGCAGCTGCTAGAAAGTCAACACATTAGGCATTTTTTCAAGTTTTGAGTTTCCAACTTCTAAACATTAGTTTGACTGAGGAGTGAATGTTTTTTATTATTACTTGTAGACTTGTAATTGTCTATGCCAGATCTCATCAGATCACATGATCGGAGGTGCTGGAGTGGTACGTGATGGTTATTGGGGAGTGTTTTGGCAGATTGTCCACCTCTCTGCTGAATAAAGTTATTTCCATCTGTTACCGTGGCAGCGATGGCCTCGGAGTTGCCACGGCGAGGGCCGTACAAAAACGTGTGGCGTGGGAACGAGTCCAGGGGTCAGGAGTGAGGGTCAAGAGGTCAGGGGTCACAGCCAGCTGGACAGCACAAGAGGAGGCCAGGGTGTGAAAGCTGGAGGTGGACCCTCTGGATGTTAGCATTGAACTGAGGGGCCGCTGTGTGAAAGAAAGGGGCCCGCTGACCACCTCTCTGGGAGCCACAGCGGCCTGATCGAGCACAGAGCATTTGACTGTAGGGAAAGTCCAGAGCAGTGTGTGTGTGTGTGACTCAGATCAGGGAAAAAATATTCAATAAAAACCTTAATAACAGACAAATGCTATGTGGTGACACTTCCAGCACCCCAGAAAATAGATGTTTTAACACTTAATTCGGATTGAGCTGAAAATAACCAAAAAGTACCGTGTGTGTGGTTAAAACCAAAAAGTTGGAGTATTCGTAGCAATGTTTTCTCCTCGGCTCTAATAAGACGTGATTGTGCTGCAGCTGGTGCCAGTTTATTAGCACTTCTCTCACACCTCACTGATTTCAACTTCCAAAGCCTCTTACATTTGATAACATAATGACACACACTGGATCTTTGGGAAGAAAAACATATTATACTGCTAAAATACGCCTGCACATTTATCTTGAATGTAAAAATAACATATTACTTTTTGTTATTTTTAGATATTGCATTGTTTAGGCTTTGGAAATTATGCATTATATGTTTCAGGGGGTGTATTTAACAGCCTGTTACACATCTCCCCAATAAAATGGAGGCTTATTTTGTCCATTGTCCAAAAAGATCTCATGTATATTTCTTCACTATGAAACTTTAATTTTACACAACCAAGTGAAACAACCAAGGTTTCACTCTACGATAACAAACACTCTTTATAACGATGACCTTATACCTGATAGAGAACACAATGTTATGGCATGTATGTTTCATGGAAATCTTGAGCATGATGCTCTTTCATAATCTTCCAGTCGACAGGCAGCTTGGTTACAGATAAGAAAGATGATGGTAAATGAATAAATAAATATCAATAACAATAAAATGAGTGAAGGTGCATAACCACATAAGATGAGTAATAACCTGTTGTTTTTACTCCAGATAGTGTCGATTTAGATTCATGTGAAGTCCTCTGGTGTTTGTGGTCTCTACACAGCGACTGTAGGTGAAGCGTCTGCTGCTGCGATCTGGGTGGCAGTAATAAGATTAAAGGCGGCCGGCCTCGTCTCACTCCACAGGCTCCGTGTGACACCTTTTGTGCATCTTCAGCAACACTGTTCATAGCTGAAACTCATGGACAAAAGAGCACCGAGCATCATGGATAATCTACAAATATGCTTAACACTGAAGACAGGTATGCACAGACCACTGAGCCAGCCTCGACTGTGACGTCTCAATCATCTCCTCTGATTCCTGAGCTTGATTCCTGCAACGGACAGACCTTGACAGAGTGTCATGTACCTGTAAAAGCTAAAAACGGTTGCAGGATCTATTTATCCAATTCATCAAATAATTATTTTTATATATTGTTGAATTAAATGTTAATTTAACCAATATTTAAATCAGTGGTTCCCAACCCTGGCCCTGGAGCCCCAGCACTGCACCTTCAGCATGTCTCCTCCATCAAACACACATGGTTCAGCTCATCAGTAGAGATTCCAAGACCTGATATTGCTGTGTCAGACAGTGAAGACATGCATAATGTGCAGTGCTGCACTGTCAGGAAAAAAAAGTGCAAATTTGTGCCTTTAGGGGTACAAGAGCTCGTCACTGGGGCAGGACCCTTAAAAGGGACACCTTTGTACCTTCTTTCCCCATAGCGTGCATATTTACATTTACATTTAGTCATTTAACAGATGCTTTTATCCAAAGCGACTTACAAATGAGGACAATAGAAGCAATCTAAATCAACAAAAGAGCAATGATATGCAAGTGCTATAACAAGTCTCAGTTGGCTTAACGCAGTACATGTAGCAGTTTTTTTTTTAATTATATAATAAATAAAAAGAAAAACAGAATAGAAAAAGAATAGAGCAAGCTAGTGTTAGAGGCCTTTTTTTTTAGCTTTTGACAGTTGTATAATAAATAAAAACAATACAATACAAAAAGATTTGAAAAGCTAGTGTTATTTAAAAAAAAAAATAGAATTAGAATAGAGAGTGCTAGAGTTAGAGGGTCAAATAAAGATGGAAGAGATGTGTTTTTAAGCGATTCTTGAAGATGGCTAAGGACTCAGCTGCTCGGATTGAGTTGGGCAGGTCATTCCACCAGGAGGGAACATTTATTTTAAAAGTCCGTAAAAGTGATTTTGTGCTTCTTAGGGATGGCACAATAAAGCGACGTTCACTTGCAGAATACAAGCTTCTAGAGGCCACATAAGTCTGAAGTAATGAATTTAGGTAAAGGGGTGCAGAGCCAGTGGTGGTTTTGTAGGCAAACATTAATGCCTTGAATTTTATGCAAACAGCTACTGTTAGCCAGTGCAAATTGATAAACAGAGGTGTGACGTGCATTCTTTTTGGCTCATGCTGCCACGTTCTGGATTAATTGTAAAGCTTTGATAGAAGTGGCTGAAAGACCTGCCAAGAGAGCATTGCAATAGTCCAGCCTGGATAGAACAAGAGCTTGAACAAGGAGTTGTGAAGCATGTTCTGAAAGAAAGGGCCTGATCATCTTGATGTTGAATAAAGCAAATCTGCAGGACCGGGTAAGCTTTAGCAATGTGGTCTGAGAAAGTCAGCTAATCATCAATCATAACTCCAAGGTTTCTGGCTGTTTTTGAAGGAGTTATGGTTGATGTGCCTAACTGGATGGTGAAATTGTGATGAAACGATGGGTTTGATGGAACCACAAGCAGTTCTGTCTTGGCAAGGTTGAGTTGAAGGTGATGGTCCTTCATCCAGCAAGAAATGTCTGTTAGACAAGCTGAGATGTGAGCAGCTATCGTCGGATCATCAGGATGGAATGAGAGGTAGAGTTGAGTGTCATCAGCATAGCAGTGGTATGAAAAGCCATGTTTCTGAATGACATAACCTATTGATGCCATGTAGACGGAGAAGAGAAGTGGTCCAATAACTGAGCCCTGAGGCACCCCAGTAGCTAGATGTTGCGACTTGGACACCTCACCTCTCCAAGATACTTTGAAGGACCTATCTGATAGGTAAGACTCAAACCACTTGGTGTGTGTGGTTCCTGAGATGCCATTTGCCAATAAGGTTGACAAGAGGATCTGGTGGTTAATCATGTCAAAAGCAACGGACAGATCCAACAAGATAAGTATAGAAGATTTGGAATCCACTCTTGCCAGTCTTAGGGCTTCAACAACTGAGAGCAAGGCAGTCTTGGTTGAATGTCCACTTCTGAAACCAGATTGGTTTCTGTCGAGGAGGTTGTTCTGTGTGAGAAAGGCAGAGACTTGAGAGTTGGTTGAACACAGCTCGTTCAAGTGTTTTTGCAATGAAAGGAAGAAGGGAAGTCTGTAGTTCTCTAAAAGAGATGGGTTAAGGGTGGGTTTCTTAAGTAGTGGGGTTATACGAGCCTGTCTAAATGCTAAGGGAAAAACACCAGTGTGAAGGGATGTGTTAATGATGTGAGCAGGGGCGTAAATTTCGTCTAACAGTAGGGGAGAGACAATAAACATAAAATTTCTCAAGAGCAATTTTTGAAGGGGACACGAATACAGCTAAAATTGTACTTGTAAGGATATGTATACACAGAGGAAAGCCTTACTACTATTAGTGCAGCAGGGAGACCGTGCCAAATTAGACAACTTAAAAGCTGTTGTGGTCGCGCCACGACAGCGCTCGTGTCCGTTGTAGACATTACTATCTTTAGCTTTAGCTTCTTTAACACTGTTGCCGCGGTTTGTTTTTCATGTCCGCGGGTTGAAGCGACCTCAATAATGTGTATTTTAGCCCCCACCATCTGTATTAAAGAGAAAATAATCACTTCATCTGATGTTTAAGTGAATAAAATAGCCTCGACAGCCTTACTTACTGGAGTTCCACAACTATTGACTTTGTTCTCTCTCACCGGACTCGTGTGTGTGTGTGTGTAGGTGATGTAAAAGAGGAAAGCAGGCATTTGGACCAAAGTACTGTGAGGCAAAGGGCGGGGGAGACTCAAAATGGTTCTTAACTTAAAACGCATTTTTGCCCCATTTGTGTTGTTTTACTACTTACACAATTATTTAAAGTATAAAACATTGTTATTCACAATGCACAACCTGGTTTTTAATCACATTTTTATGGGGGACAACCCTCAGATAGGGGGAGTCCTGTCCTCCCCGGACAACCATTGCTGCTGTCAATGCTGTTCTCACAACAACTACATCCCTTTGTCTTATCGCTAAAGTAGTGTATTTATAGGCTAGATATGAACAACCAATCGAAGCATATTGTATGTTTTAAAAGCAGTGAAATAAGCATGTATTTGACCGAAATTCCAGAATTGTCAGCAAACTGCATGTGTAGCGTGGTAAATGTTTATGATAATCAACCAATGGGATGCTACATTTTATTCTTTCTGACATTAAAGCACTTGAATATGACAAGCTCGTAATCACGACTTCATAAGTGGGAAATAGGACATTTCTGATAACACGTCAAGGCAGCATTAGAGTTGATGAAGGAGGGGGAGGAGGAGGACAAAGGAGCGAGGAAAATGTTTTATAGAGCATGCGAGAGTTAGACGAATATTTAATTTTGTTATGATAGTATGTCCTTTTAGCAGTGGAGACATTAGCAGAGAAGGAAGAGAGGAGTGACTGATACATGCCACACCCTTTCTGCAGCTCTGAGCTTAGAACGATGCTCGCGGAGAACATCAGATAGCCAAGGGGCAGAAGAGGTGGTACGAGCTGACCTGGAAGACAAAGGGGTAGACAGTGTCTAAACAAGACGTAAGAGTGGAGCAGAACGTATCAGTAGCACTGTTAACATCAAGAGATGCTAACTGTTAAGGGGGAGGAAGCGAAGATGAAACCGTAGCAGATAGCCGGGAGGGTGAGAGAGAGCGTAGGTTACGTCGAAAGATGACATGTGGAGGGGTATGTGTTGTGTCAGGAACCATGTTGAGGTTAAGAGAGGAGGAAGTGATCCGAGGTGTGCAGTGAAGTAACGAACACATGATCAGTGGAGCAGTGTCATGTGTAAATAAGGTCCAGTTGGTTGCCTGATTTGTGAGTAGCCTTAGTTAATACTCGCTTGAGATCAAAAGAAGCAAGTAGAGTGTGGAAGTCTGCAGCCTGAGGTTTATCTAGGTGGATGTTGAAGTCTCCAAGCATAACTAG
>NW_015506295.1:69429-71252 GCF_001515645.1 Sinocyclocheilus grahami
GTATCAGTAGCACGGTTAACATCAAGAGATGATAACTGTTCAGGGGAAGGAAGCAAAGATGAAACCATAGCAGATAGCCGGGAGGGTGAGAGTGAGCATAGGTTACGTCGAAAAGTGACATGTGGAGGGGTATGTGTTGTGTCAGGAACCATGTTGAGGTTAAGAGAGGAGGAAGTGATCCGAGGTGTGCAGTGAAGTAACGAACACATGATCAGTGGAGCAGTGTCATGTGTAAATAAGGTCCAGTTGGTTGCCTGATTTGTGAGTAGCCTTAGTTAATACTCGCTTGAGATCAAAAGAAGCAAGTAGAGTGTGGAAGTCTGCAGCCTGAGGTTTATCTAGGTGGATGTTGAAGTCTCCAAGCATAACTAGTGGAGTACCATCCTCAGGAAAGTTTGAGAGCAGCACATCTAATTCTTCCATGAAGTTACCTAGTGGTCCTGGGGGTCGATAAACAACTATAAAATGGATTTTAAGAGGGTGAGTAATAGTGGCTGAATGTGATTAAAAGGAGCTGTTAATACCCATAAAAGGCAAAGGATTATATTTCCAATCATTAGAGATAAGCAGACCAGTACCTCCACATCTTCCAGTCAGACGGGGAGTGTGGGAAAAAGAGAAATTATTGGAGAGTGCTGCAGGAGTAGCATTGTCCTCTGGTTTGATCCAGGTCTCTGTCATGGCCATGAGGTTTAGTCTTGAATGACTAGTAATAGATGTAATGAAATCTGCTTTGTTTACAGTATACTGGCAATTCCAGAGACCAATAGAAAAATAAAGTAGTGTATTAGTAGACATAGGCAAAGTGTGCAGGTTGTTAGGATTGCGCTGCCTACAGTGTGTGATGCATGGCGAGTGGTAGTGATAGTAGGGATCTGGAAACACAGTAAGAATTGGTTATAAAAACTGAAAACAGAAGTGAAACAAATAGTAAAAAAGAGAATGAATCAAAAGCGATACTTATATCCCTTGCCGGTGTCCCTGCCCGCTGGAGTCGCACGGTAGAGTCGATGGTCTTTACACTCTTCGGTCTTCACACGAGGGCTGCCGCGACTGCTGCTCCGGTGTATTAAGCTTTTTTATACCAGTTTCACAAAACGGAAATTGAATTCAGCTGAACACACTTTACTGTTTATCACAACAAAGGGCTAAGCAAGTGCACGACACTGACAAGGTATGCGATAGATTTTGAGCCCAAACACAACTTCAGCACGTCTCAACACAGTAAACAAAACAAGCGTATCAACCATATCAGTACCTCAGAGTTGTAATATGTACCCTTAAAGGGATAGTTCACCCAAAAATTAAAATTTGATGTTTATCTGCTTACCCCCAGGGCATCTAAGATGTAGGTGACTTTGTTTCTTCAGTAGAACACATTTGATGATTTTTAAGTCCAGCCGTTGCAGTCGATCAGTCGTATAATGGATGGCAATGGTAACAAAGTCTATGAGTGTAAAAAAAACATGCACAGACAAATCCAAATTAAACCCTGCGGCTCATGACGACACATTGATGTCCTAAGACACAAAACGATCAGTTTGTGCCATAAACCGAACAGTATTTATATCATTTTTTACCTCTAATACACCACTATGTCCAACTGCTTTGAGCACGCGCACGGCTTCCGGTGCGTGAGTTGTGTACGCACTTTGGCGTAGTTTACGCAAGCGCCGGAAGTGATCTCTCGCGCGTATACGTCACTCATTGTTTACACAGTGCACAGTCATTGTAGGTACGACGGCTAATCAAAATGGTACTTACTTGCGCTTATCCGGATTGTTCAAACTGACTTCTGAGCCTGCTCGCCTGAAGTTATGGTT
>NW_015506295.1:71358-86508 GCF_001515645.1 Sinocyclocheilus grahami
AGTGTATGTTTGCTGGTAAGATGTGTTTGACAGTTTGTGGTGTGGCAAATTGTGCACTGAGGTTTGTAAGTTTATTAATGAAGAATGTGGCAAAGTCGTCAGCTGTTAGAGTTGATGAAGGAGGGGGAGGAGGAGGACAAAGGAGCGAGGAAAATGTTTTATAGAGCATGCGAGAGTTAGACGAATATTTAATTTTGTTATGATAGTATGTCCTTTTAGCAGTGGAGACATTAGCAGAGAAGGAAGAGAGGAGTGACTGATACATGCCACACCCTTTCTGCAGCTCTGAGCTTAGAACGATGCTCGCGGAGAACATCAGATAGCCAAGGGGCAGAAGAGGTGGTACGAGCTGACCTGGAAGACAAAGGGGTAGACAGTGTCTAAACAAGACGTAAGAGTGGAGCAGAACGTATCAGTAGCACTGTTAACATCAAGAGATGCTAACTGTTAAGGGGGAGGAAGCGAAGATGAAACCGTAGCAGATAGCCGGGAGGGTGAGAGAGAGCGTAGGTTACGTCGAAAGATGACATGTGGAGGGGTATGTGTTGTGTCAGGAACCATGTTGAGGTTAAGAGAGGAGGAAGTGATCCGAGGTGTGCAGTGGAGTAACGAACACATGATCAGTGGAGCAGTGTCATGTGTAAATAAGGTCCAGTTGGTTGCCTGATTTGTGAGTAGCCTTAGTTAATACTCGCTTGAGATCAAAAGAAGCAAGTAGAGTGTGGAAGTCTGCAGCCTGAGGTTTATCTAGGTGGATGTTGAAGTCTCCAAGCATAACTAGTGGAGTACCATCCTCAGGAAAGTTTGAGAGCAGCACATCTAATTCTTCCATGAAGTTACCTAGTGGTCCTGGGGGTCGATAAACAACTATAAAATGGATTTTAAGAGGGTGAGTAATAGTGGCTGAATGTGATTAAAAGGAGCTGTTAATACCCATAAAAGGCAAAGGATTATATTTCCAATCATTAGAGATAAGCAGACCAGTACCTCCACATCTTCCAGTCAGACGGGGAGTGTGGGAAAAAGAGAAATTATTGGAGAGTGCTGCAGGAGTAGCATTGTCCTCTGGTTTGATCCAGGTCTCTGTCATGGCCATGAGGTTTAGTCTTGAATGACTAGTAATAGATGTAATGAAATCTGCTTTGTTTACAGTATACTGGCAATTCCAGAGACCAATAGAAAAATAAAGTAGTGTATTAGTAGACATAGGCAAAGTGTGCAGGTTGTTAGGATTGCGCTGCCTACAGTGTGTGATGCATGGCGAGTGGTAGTGATAGTAGGGATCTGGAAACACAGTAAGAATTGGTTATAAAAACTGAAAACAGAAGTGAAACAAATAGTAAAAAAGAGAATGAATCAAAAGCGATACTTATATCCCTTGCCGGTGTCCCTGCCCGCTGGAGTCGCGCGGTAGAGTCGATGGTCTTTACACTCTTCGGTCTTCACACGAGGGCTGCCGCGACTGCTGCTCCGGTGTATTAAGCTTTTTTATACCAGTTTCACAAAACGGAAATTGAATTCAGCTGAACACACTTTACTGTTTATCACAACAAAGGGCTAAGCAAGTGCACGACACTGACAAGGTATGTGATAGATTATGAGACCAAACACAACTTCAGCACGTCTCAACACAGTAAACAAAACAAGCGTATCAACCATATCAGTACCTCAGAGTTGTAATATGTACCCTTAAAGGGATAGTTCACCCAAAAATTAAAATTTTATGTTTATCTGCTTACCCCCAGGGCATCTAAGA
The DNA here is from genome assembly GCF_001515645.1 of Sinocyclocheilus grahami. NCBI lineage: Eukaryota > Metazoa > Chordata > Actinopteri > Cypriniformes > Cyprinidae > Sinocyclocheilus > Sinocyclocheilus grahami. Next base: position 73,115 of record NW_015506295.1, read on the forward strand.
TGTAGGTGACTTTGTTTCTTCAGTAGAACACATTTGATGATTTTTAAGTCCAGCCGTTGCAGTCGATCAGTCGTATAATGGATGGCAATGGTAACAAAGTCTATGAGTGTAAAAAAAACATGCACAGACAAATCCAAATTAAACCCTGCGGCTCATGACGACACATTGATGTCCTAAGACACAAAACGATCAGTTTGTGCCCTAAACCGAACAGTATTTATATCATTTTTTACCTCTAATACACCACTATGTCCAACTGCTTTGAGCACGCGCACGGCTTCCGGTGCGTGAGTTGTGTACGGGCAAGGATGCTGGGCCGTCTAGTCCCTTCAAGCACCGTGGGCAGAGAGAAGGACAAAGCCGCTGACAGAAGCCGCCGCCCCTCGCACCCCGGGACCAGAGAGGGGAGCGCGTGCGGCCGCTGGACTCTGCCCCTTACCTGGACCCTTCCTTCCTTCCTGACCACTGCCCTTCCCTGCACGAACCCCGCAGCACGACGAGGACACCAGATCCCCTGTTTATTTTGGACACTTGATTCCCTTTTTTCTGGACACTTTGTTTATTTTCTGTTAATAAACGGTGTCTGTCGTTTGCTCCTCCCGCGACAACACACCCATTAACGTAAACTACGGCAGAGCGCGTACACATCTCACGCACCGGAAGCCGTGCGCGTGCTCAAAGCAGTTGGACATAGTGGTGTATTAGAGGTAAAAAATTATATAAATACTGTTCGGTTTCTGGCACAAACCGATCGTTTTGTGTCTTAGGACATCAATGTGTCGTCACGAGCCGCAGGGTTTAATTTGGATTTGTCTGTGCATGTTTTATTTACACTCATAGACTTTGTTACCATTGCCATCCATTATAAGACTGATCGACTGCAACGGTTGGACTTAAAAATCATCAAATGTGTTCTACTGAAGAAACAAAGTCACCTACATCTTGGATGCCCTGGGGGTAAGCAGATAAGCATCACATTTTCATTTTTGGGTGAACTATCCCTTTAAGGTAGTAAAATACTCTTATGGTACTATTATGCACTCTTTAGGAGTAAAGAAGGCACAAAGGTGTCCCTTTGAGGATTTTGCCCTAATGATGAGCTCTTGCACCCCTGAAGGCACTTTTCTTCTGAGAATGTGGAGCTCCAGGAACAGCGTAGAGAAGCACTGGTTTAAATCACTGTCTTAACAACAACCTGCTAACTGTTAGTCTGATGAAACATGCTGTTAACTATTTAATGAAAACATTGATCAAGTTACTGTACTAATAGAAACAATATGTTCTATCATATAACATAATTACATAACCACGGTGAATAGTTGTCCAAGGTGAATGAAGTTGTATGTGGATACCAAAAAATGCATTTCACACAGGCATGGAAAACTCCTGTTAAAATAAATACTTACATAACCATTTATGTTCTTAGGATGTTCACAGTGTAAGACTAGAACAGTTCAGATATAAAAATGCTGGTTGGGTAAAGTTTGCTAATGGGAATCAGATGATTTCCTCTAGAACATATGGGGATCCCAAGTGCATTAGTAGTCACCCCCTTTTTCACCAGCCTTTGGTTCCAGAAGTGTGTGTAATTCATAGATTACACAAAGACAAAGACACATTTTTTTTACTTTAATGAGGGAAAGAACTACAATCCCCAAATCAAATCCCATTAAACACCGTGAATTACATAATTGAATAAAAACGATGGATAAATTAAAAAACGATTGCGTCTTCAGAGCAGAGAGAGAATGATGCTGTGTCCAATTGGTTCTTCTTCAATTACACCATAAAACGGCCTGCAATCATCCTCTCACTATTATCATTCTCATACACACTCATACACATTTTATTAAATTAAATGTACAACTACTTAAACAATTATTGTTCCCTTATTGGAGAGAGAAAACTAAAAGCAAGTTGATCTGCCAGTCTCTTTCATGCAAGATCTTTCATAATGATGTATTTAACAGTAAATGGCCAAACATCTGTTCTGCTACTGTCCTATTTGTATCTTTAAAAGTTTGCGATGTTGTTTCAGATGCATATAATACATATAACATTAAATTAATTTAAAGTTAAATTAATGTGAAAGTGAAATGACATTACATGTGGCCAAGTATACTCAGAATTTGTGCTCTGCATTTAACCCATCCAAGTCCACACACACAGCAGCGAACACACACACCCGGAGCAGTATTGCCTCAGTCGTGGTATTAAGTGTGGAAATGAGCATTGGTTATTCACTCTCTCCACCTACAATCCCTGCCGAACCTGAGACTCGAAGTCCGACTCTCCAGCCATTAGGCCACGACTGCCCCAATGTGGGCAGATGGCTTCAACAAAAGCATATATAATCGATATATAGTCGTTTCAAAGCCAGTTTAGCGCTGCTGTATGAGTGTTTCTAATACAACAGCAGAGGGAGTGATGGTAGATTTGACATCTTTAACCAAAGTGTAAAAAAGTTGAGCACATCCCACAAACCCACACGGCTCGGATGCAGGACAAAAAAGAGAGAACTCCGATATCCTGCTGTAATTCAGCTATAATTCTGCATGTAAATGTACTTAATGAGATACAGCTACAAAAATAATTGACCATAAACATAACTTTTTTTTATGCTAATTACTTTGACTACATCATTACACATCAAATCAAACTGATGGCTGGTTTAATGAAACCAGTAACCGCTCTCTTCACAGAAAGAAATTCTGCTGTTTTTATTTAGCCCTTTACTCAAATCACTATTGGTCATAATAACTCTCCTGCACTGTGTGTGTTCATGAATGATAGCTCAGATCATGTGGATTACTTTTTTAGCAGCTAGACTAATGATTTTCACCTGGCGTATGATAAAAAGGGCAAACAATCCCATAGACCCCAGCTCTATCTAGAGACCAAAATATCACATTTCATTTTGGCTCAGACCAATAAGCAGCTTGCACAAGTTCAGACATAAAGTTACTTCTATCCAGTGGTGGAAAGAGTACTGAAAAAATATACAATTTTTTTTTACTAAAAGTACCATTACTTTCCAAAAAATGTAGTGTGAGTAGAGTAAAAGTACTTGTCCAAAAAACTACTTGAGTAAGAGTAAAAGAGTAGCCTATTTAAAAGTACTCATGAGTATTGAGTAGTGAGTACTGAGCTGTGGATTCTACCCCCTCATAATAAACGCTGTACACCGCAATTTATAGATTTGAAAAACGTTGTACATTCTGTAATTCACATTATCTTGTTTGTCATAAAGAATGAAGAATATCTTTCATCCAGCAGTTTTAATTTTGACTGCCAACTCTTTAAAATACATTAAAAAAGCACGGAAACAGTATTCAGTTGAAGAAAAGATGAAAGTTATTCTCAGTACAATCATCCCCATTTAAATCATAAAGTTTGAAAAAAAAATAGATTTAAAATCATGTGTAAGGCCACTGAGACAGCATGCTGTTGTTGCACATAAAATATTAAAGGGGTCATATGATGCGATTTAAATTGTTCCTTTCTCTTTGGAGTGTTACAAGCTCTTGGTGCATAAAGAAGATCTGTAAAGTTGCAAAGACTAAAGTCTGAAATCCAAAGAGATATTCTTTATAAAAGTTAGTTAACCACACCTACCTAAAATGGCTCGTTCTAACACGCCCCCATATGTCCATCGCTTCAGCCGGACAGGGCATCATCACAGTTTGGTAGGGGCGTAACATTTCCATCACACGCTTGAGGTATTCGGCCAATCACAACGCAACGTGTTTCAGAAAGGCGGGGCATAGAGGAGAAACAATAATGTAGAGTATGTGGAAAATAATGTGTTTTTTGAACCTTAAACCGCATGAACACATTTCATTACACCAAATACACAAAATAATGTTCATTTTAGCAACATCATATGACCCCTTTAATGTTTAGAACAGTGCAAATCATAGTTCAGCATCACACACTATGATATGGGTTCAAATGAGAGCCCATTTCTCTCCAAAACGGGGCCAGTTTTAGCATTTTGCAATAAAGAAATAAAAATAACTAAACTTGATAATTTATGTTACAATTTTAACATAAATGCACATTGTTCTAGAAGGATGGCAAATTGTTATGCTGATAATACAATTTGTAAGTGAAAATGCATTAAATAGCGAGTTATTTCTGGGGAAACTTGCGGTCACAGTGAATCAGCAGCATCCACAACTGAACAGAACAAAACGTGTTGAACTTGAAAACTGTTTATAAATGCACGAGTTCACTTGCTAAATGAAGGCGGATAGTATAAAATGGATCAAATAAAATAAAAACCCTTTTCACAGCGCGCTCAAACTCATCAAAAGTCAACAAGTTCCACAAGCAACAGCGACTTCTCCAAGTGACTGCTGCAGAACGCACGCGAGAGAGAGAGAGAGGCAGTCTCATAAGTGAGTGAGTGGGGAATTTACTGAACGTGGCACTTGCAGGAGTTAACACTATACGCAATACCCGCAACCTCACACCAAATTTCAGGCCGTGTAGATAGGCAAGCATATATATCCAATCACGTTGATGGATAAAAATACAATTAAAATAAGCATGTAACGACCACAAACGGAGGAAAATAGCGGAGTAAAAGTACCGATACATCACTTAAAATGTACTCAAGTAAAAGTACACCTTTTTTAAACTACTCAAAAAAGTACAATTACTGATAAAAACTACTTAATTACTGTAACGTGAGTATTTGTAATTTGTTACTTCACACCCCTGCTTCTATCCCACCTGCTGCTCACAGTCTTGTAAGTTACAGAGGTGTATAAAGTACCTGAAAGCCATACTCAAGTAAAGTATAGATATCTTACCAGAAAATGACTTTGGTAGAAGTTGAAGACACTGTTTAGAATATTACTTGAGTAACAGTCTTAAAGTATGTGATATTTATTGTACTTAAGTACGAAAAGTGTTTTTTTTATTTATCTTAAACGTACTTAAGTATTGAAAGTAAAAGTACAAGTAAATGCAAAATGGAAAAGAAGCAAATATATATATATATATATAAATAAATGTTCATACACAGCTTGAGTAGCAAGATTGTGTTCAGTTTTAACTCTTTCTTCCATTTTTTTCTACACAGTTTATATATCTCAGAGGGGACATGGATGCATTTAAACTGCAGTTACAGCTGCATAAATAGGCCTAATGTTTTGGTTTTAACATAAAACGTTGAATACTGATATTTGAAATAATTTAAAACATGAAAAAAAGTCGAAATGTGAAATTAAAACCGGCAGTAGGTGACAGCAAGTGACTGTTAATGAGTGAGTCATTGAGAATCAACAGATTCATTCAAACGACTGATTCATTCAGAAACCAAGCACTTGACTGTGTTAATGAGTGGATCACTGAATCATTTATTCAACCGATTCATTCAAAAGGCTGATTCATTCAATAAGTAAACACCATTGCTCAGAGACGCAAAACAGTGCTGTGATCTTTGTTAGGAACTATTTTCATTAGCAAAATTGAGCAAAAACTATGGAAGAAAAATAATGTCATATGTCTTTGAAACAAAAAAGCACGTTGAATAGGACTGACTGAAAAAATAATGCATTGCATTAACAGTGCTTGCATTTTCAGTAGGGCTGCAACAACGAATCGATTAAATCGATAAAAATCGATTACTAAAAGAGTTGGCAACGAATTTCATAATCGATTCGTTGTGTCGCGCGACGCGGAGACGTTTGATTGTTTAAAAAAAAAGAGTCATTCATTCACAAAATCTGATCTGCAGGAATGGAGCAAGTGGCGAGTAGAAGTTTTGATTATCAGGGCCAGTATAAACATGTGGAAAAGCTGATTGTGTGTGTGTTTAATTCAACATCTTTGCTGTTTCCCGTAGCCTACATGTAAGCAGCTTTCTCTACCATAAAGAAGATTCTAATGCTATTTTACCCAACGCTGATGTACAGAACTAACATTACATCTGAGGAAGACATATATATTGCTTTCGGTTGCTTAGTTTACTTTATCATGGCTTGTGTGATGCTGTGCTGTAATACTGTGGTTACCCTCATACATCACACTCCAGGATTCCCCAACGACCTCAGTGAACTAATACAGTGATATAAGACCTCAGATCTCAGAATACACTTGATTTGTGATTATGCGAACTATATACAGGCAAGCAAATGAGGTCAGAAGAACGCAACAAGCTGCATTTTCTTTATAATTGCTTACCCTTACCACTGATCTATAGAGTCTACAGTCCTACAAAGATATCAATACCACGATTAGTTTTATCAATATGCAACCACTTTATATTGACATAAAAATAGGAGTACAAAACCAGAGAAAGCATTGACGCGTTATCGCACACAAGGGACCATCTGACAATTCCACCGACTGGGTTAAAACGTCCAATGCATTTTAATTAAAATTACTTTTAACATTTAAAATAACACACTGTAAAACTGTAAAGCTCGTATTGCTCATAGTGATTTACTACAGGTGATATTTTGCCAATACCTCCCTTCATATATGTTCATACGGATGTGCAATGTTGAATTTTCTGCTGAATTTGAACCACTGAATTTGGAAAGTGAAATAAAATGGACCGAAATTTGCCTGTCGAATATTATACATCATATTTTTAAATGGATTTAATATTTTGGAAGTGAATTCTGGAAGGTGAATATGAATTATTGAATTTTTAATTATTGAATTTATATAAAATGTGTGTGAAATATTTTGAATTGAAATATTCACAGCTTAAATAGACAACTATGTTAAATTTCAGGACCTAAAAATGCAAGCACTGTTAATGCAATGCATTATTTTTTCAGTCAGTGCTATTCAACGTGCTTTTTTGTTTCAAAGACATATGACATTATTTTTCTTCCATAAAAAACAAGCAATATTATGTCTAAAATGTAAGTCACTTACTGCTTTACTGAACTTGTATAAAATGATTATTAAATGTTCAAGCTGATATCTGCAGAAAAACGGTACTCTTTGTGTGATATAGATTAAATTAACTATATTAAATTATATGAATATTAAAAGCATACAGAAGCATTTTTGCCATCTACAATTTAGAATGCCTGTATCTTTGAGTTTTAATAGACTAATAAATCATGTGCGTGCACTCTGTGTGTGTGATTTGGTGATATAGCCTACTTGATAATGTCAGATCGCACATCATTACAACAACACTTACCATATTATCGCAGACGATGCTGTATCGCACACCCCAGACTTGACTTGAGTGGAAAATGAATCGTCCGCGGTTGTGCGCGCACTTGTTTGCAGATGACCAAAGGTGTTTTTAGGAGTCTAACTTGCAAACGCCAGACCACCGATTCGTCAAACCTGCTTCTCTACAGTCCGTGTTCTTCTGACTATTTTGCAGTAAGTAACGAATATGCTTCGGGGAAATGTATCGGAGTAAAAGTATACATTTTAATTAGGAAATGTAGTGGAGTAAAAGTTGGCTGAAATATAAAAACTCAAGTAAAGTACAGATACTCCCAAAAAATACTTAAGTACTGTAATGAAGTATTATTACTTTGTCACATTACACCACTGGTAAGTTATACATCTATAAGCTCTTTAAATGTTCTTCATCAGTGTGGAGCCTCTTGCTCTAGTATGGCCACAATCTCTTCCGTGTTGCTTTAACACTGTATACTACCAGAGCCAAAGACTGAGAACAGAGTTAGGGCTGAAGAGCAGGAGAACGTTCAGGAGCGTTCAGATTCAACTAAAGAGCATTTCTTGGATCGGTTTGCAGCTTCACGCGGATGGACAGGCTGCACAGACACTGGGTGAGAAGTGAAAAAGAGCGGTGCGTGTGATTATGTGCAAACACACGGAGAGAGCCGGCCTTGAGCCGTGAGGAGGAGAGGGGTGAGCGGCCTGAGGGCGGCTGCAGGGTCACGGGGCGGCGCAGAAGGTCGGGGGGGATGGGACGGCTGGCCACATTTCAGGGGCAGATGCTCAGTATGCAGATGGCTGTAATCGAATGGGGTGATTTTCAATTGGCTCTCTGATTAGCATCAGGACAATGGCGTCTCCCATCTCCCGTCTCTCTGAACTTGAAGGAGCAGATCCTTCTGAAATAACAGCCATACTGGACACCAGGATGATTGATTGGACGTCTCTGTCACTTATTATTACAAAAGTCAGGAGAAGCGTGTGACTATGGGAGGCAGATGAGTGCACACATGCACACTACTCTCTACACAGAATTGAGACTGAAAGCGTTCTCTTGCACACTGGGTGATTTCCACATACAGAGCAATACAGTGCTATTATTCCATTACTGCGTGAGACTGCCATAGACAGCATCAACATTTCTGTTCCAGACCAGTCCATGTTTCTAGTGCCGGAGTCGAACCGATCTTCCCGACCCAGAAAGGGTCATGCTTTCTGCAGTGGAAATGCATGGGACAGCTGGAGAACAGACCCAGGCCGGGAACCCGCTCTGGAACCATGACAGTGGAAAAGGAGCATGTTGAGCAAAATAAAAAGAAGTACCATTAGTATGCACATTTGGTTTCTGACCACTGAAAATGTGCACAATTTAATCCATCCAAAGCAGCTTACAGAAATCGGATCAGTAACCTTGGAGCTTTTATGTTGAACCGATGATGTCTTATGACTTAATCTATGAATCATTTGAGTATTCATTTATATTATATGGTAGTAAATAAGAGAAACATTTGAGATGTTAAATTCAATTTAATGTAAATATTCAGTAATACCACTGATTTTACGGCACAACGACACAGTCGGATGAGAACAAAACTTGAACTGAATTGAGCTGATTATTGACATTATTGTCTTCTGCTTTATAGCTGAATCAAATATGTTCATAATGAATGAATTCTGCAACTTCTACAATGGTACTGAACTGAACCGAATCAACACTGAACAGGCCGGAGCTGAATAATGTCACTATTGTCTTGCTACAGCTGATTTACAGCACAATTTAGCATCATTGATTCTGTTGCCTTCCTGTTTAATATCGTGACGCTACTTTAAAACAATCTGTATTCTATAAAGTGCTGTAAATATTAAAGTGATCTGACTTGTTAAATCAATCTCATTTTTTTATATTTCTTTCCTCTGGGCAACTCATTAGCGTAGGAACATGAACTGCTAAGTAAAGGTTAGGTTGGTCTACTCTTTTAAGAACTGATTAATGACTCTTACAACTTCACATTTCCAAAATACTACAATGCATTTTATTTATTTTATTCACAAATGTAAAAAACTAAAAAAACTGTAACATATAAGTCACAACTATGCGAAATAGTTATACATGTGAGATATAAAGTTGCTAAATAAATACAAATGCAATTCTAAGAAATAAGGCAGCAATTTTGAGACATGAAGCTATAATTGTGAGATGTAAAGTCGAAATGTTTTTGTTTTTTAATCTGAGACAGAAACTTTCATTCATATACTCCTAACTCATAGGAAACAGTTTAACATTCGCCGCCCATTTCCTGAAAGGTAATCCATAATTTTCTGATTCATCACTATCCTAATGTACAAAGAAAACAATACAGCTTTAAAATAATACTAATGATAAACAGCTTTTAAAAAGCACTAACTTACAGCATCGCATCCGGCTTGACGTGTGACTGTAATATCGCGTTATTTCATTGCTCAATGTCTTTCTGAACGCGCAGATCTGAAGTCTCGCGGGATTTCAGTGCGTTGACTAAATGCCACGTCGGTTAGAGTGTGAGCAGCAGCATCTGCAGGTGTGTATTTGACCGACTGCGCAAAATAAGCGACATCGGAGTGGTTGCCGTTAGCGGTTGAGTCGTGTGCGGTTATCAGACGGCGAGGCGTCTCCAGCAGCAGCGGGTAAGTTATCGACACGATGGTCTTTGTGAGAGTGATCGTGTGTGTACTGCACTGATCTGCTCACTTCTAGCTCGAGAAGCTCTAATCCTGCTCAAACACAGACTAGTGATGATTTACCTGACGTTAGCTCTAATGGCTGGATGGAGCCGATGCTTTTATCCCTTTTAACTCATCGGTTATCATCCTGATCTCTTCTGCTCGGCTACTGAGACACACACTTGATTTAAGCTTGCTGGACTCGGTTCATCTTCCAGGCTTCCTACGTGTCGACTTAACAGATAGATGAAACACTGTTTCACGTTAGGCTTTACTCCAAAATACTTATTTGGGAGGGAACTGCTCTTAATAACCGGTGTCCAGTAACCACAGACCTGTCGGAAATGGATTTCATTGCGTCCTCTCTGCTGTCGTCATGTCCGCTTTGCAGCCGGATGTTGTTCTGATGTCTGAGACAACATTCATTCATTCGTGAATTGTTATTGACTGAGTTCATAAAAGCTAGTCCGTTACAAACTGACCTCCAAAACGGCCTGTTTTACTAGTTCAAGCTATTTGAGTTCAACTTAATCTGACATACTGTGTGAAATCCTGTACTAAATCTTAAACTATTTTGAACATTTCTCTGGTTTCTTATATTATTGTGCATGCAGTTTACGAGCTGCTGTTAATTGAAAGCCTACATGTTCCACCGTGTCCGGGCAGAAGAGTGTGTTATCATGCTTCTAGATAAAGCGCATGGACCTGTTACTCATTAGGGCTCTGATGATGCTGTGTGAGCTCAAGAGTGTTGTGTTTGTGTTTGCAGGAGGAATGAGGACCTTCATCAGCTCACTGTTACTGATCACTGTTGGGATGGCAGTGTGTCAGCAGACACTCGCTCACTCCCACCATCATCACGGACACTCGCACGGCGACGGCGGCGGCTGCCACGGACACTCGCACGGAGCGGCCAAGATGCACCATGGGGCCAGCAAATGGAGCGCTGAAGCTAACGTGCCCCACGCTGAAGAGGAGCATCACGGTCATGCTCATGATCATGCACACGATCACGGTCATGATCACAGTCACGATCACGAACATGCTCATGATCACGGATACGATCATGGACATGCTCACGATCACGCACACGATCACGGTCATGATCACAGTCACGATCACGGATACGATCATGGACATGCACACGATCATGGACACGCACACAAAGATGATCACGCAGCAGAGCGACTGAAAAGCGACGTGAAAGCAGGGAAGCGGAACATGGTGGAGCTCTGGATGCAGGTAAATCACGCTGGTGGACGAGATTGTCACAATATGCCAGTCTTTTCAGATTCAGTGAATTCTGTAAAATATGTTAACACTTGATACAGTCATGAAGTACTTAAATCATTTGCAAACTAGTTAAATCGTAGTTTATAAATTCTAGTCACAAATTGTTAGTACATTAATAGGCTATGTACAAAGAGAGAGCTTTTAAACATTTACACGTTTGAAAGAAGTATTTACTCCTGATAAGCATTAACAACTCCTTCACTGCTGGTTTAAATTCAGTACATTAGTTAGGTTAATGAGTGGGATTAAAACATGATCTAACACATATGAGCTAATTAAACAATAAAAATGTCTTAGTGACCGTGAATGTCGTTCTCACTATTTGTACATAGCCTATTAATGTAGAGGCTGCTGTTTATTAACTATGAATTAACAATAAACGAGTAGTATGCAAAAAATGTTTTTTTTTTTTTACTGTATACTTGCTAAGTGTTTTAGTGAATTATTGAGTTATTTGCTCACTCAAAAATCTTCACAGAAGTCCTTGAGTTGTATTCTCCTTGCACTAAAATGTTATACTAAAAACATGACTCATGTAATCAGATGATGCACTGCTGGACCGTCTGAAATTGAAAAAATAATCAAACAAAATAACATCAACCTGATCAAAATTGGCATTAGGTTATGTTTGCATGTATATATTTAAAGCTATAGAACACATGAACCACATTTATACATGAATAATATCCAGAACATTTAGAAAAACATGACATGTGTTTATTTCCGAGATATTTTTCCAGTCCACAGATGCTCTGCAGTGCCGTCTTTAACCTCCAGGGGTCTGTGAAGGTCTTGCTGAAAACCATGGCTTTACGACACTGAGCTTTCTTTCTTTCTTTCCTGCTTGTAGGCCATTGGAGCCACTCTGCTCATCAGCGCTGCTCCCTTCCTCATCCTCTTCCTCATCCCGGTGCAGTCAAACACGGACCAGCACCAGAACCTGCTCAAAGTGCTCTTGAGTTTCGCATCTGGAGGTTTGCTTGGGGATGCGTTCCTTCATCTCATCCCTCACGCGCTGGGTGAGTGAGCACACTGTGGAGGTCACATGACTCGAGCCCTGAAGCCCTGAGGTTACCCCAGACTGAGCTACAGAAACTAGTTTCTGTAGCTTTATAAAGCGGAGAGTTCCGGTGCTTGATTCTGATTGGCTGAGCCACGTTCGAAGCTGTTGTAAATTACTCTACAAACATACACCTTTGCTTACTTCTGTGTGCTGCTCTGCAACCACTTTGTTGAAACCACAACTGTTTCTGAGGAGCTACATTGTTTGGTGGAAGAATACTGTTTTTATTAATATCATACACTTTATTTGCTCTGTTTTATTTTGTGAAAACTTACTACGTATATGGAATAACTATGGCGTTATTTTAATGACATGTCGAGAGCGCATTATTGTAGTGCGAAAGCACATAAATATAATGCGCTTGCACGAATCTCTCCTTTGCTCTCGCACTAAACCGGACTCGCGCGCACAGATACACGCTGCTCTCGCCCAGAGAGAGTGCACACACTTAAAACGTGTCTCTCTTCTCGCTCAAACTGTGTCCTGTGCACTCGCAAATCTCTCGCTATGCTCATGCAGATATTAATTCATTTCACACCTGAATTAAATGTTGTCAAAAGTTATCAACCAATCAGATTTCAAAGATGGATCTGTCATTTCTTTACAATTTAATACTACTTAGTCATAATAATCAAACATTAGAAATCAATCGGGTGCTTGGATGATTTGTAAATAACCTAGTTTAACAGTCAAACCTCACTGAACGATTTATCTAAACACAAACAAAAAAGCATATGAAGGATGCGCTTGCACGAATCTCTCCTTTGCTCTCGCACTAAACCGGACTCGCGCGCACAGATAGACGCTGCTCTCGCCCAGAGAGAGTGCACACACTTAAAACGTGTCTCTCTTCTCGCTCAAACTGTGTCCTGTGCACTCGCAAATCTCTCGCTATGCTCATGCAGATATTAATTCATTTCACACCTGAATTAAATGTTGTCAAAAGTTATCAACCAATCAGATTTCAAAGATGGATCTGTCATTTCTTTACAATTTAATACTACTTAGTCATAATAATCAAACATTAGAAATCAATCGGGTGCTTGGATGATTTGTAAATAACCTAGTTTAACAGTCAAACCTCACTGAACGATTTATCTAAACACAAACAAAAAAGCATATGAAGTTCTTGTGGTCATATATGTATTGTGTACTTGGATTGATATTTTAT
>NW_015506295.1:90228-100564 GCF_001515645.1 Sinocyclocheilus grahami
TATATATTCCCAAACCAGTACTTAAGATTTGGAGACCAAATATAACACTATAATGAATTTCTCATATTTGTCATACACTATATTAATATATTCTGTGTTTAATGCATTTAATCAGAACTGAAAACAAACACTGGACTAAAAAAAAAAAAAAACTCCCAATAAATGTCCAAACAGCGATGCTATTAGAGCATTTATTGTATTATATCTTGCATCATTTATATCTATTTTTGCATTTGATGTTGATTTGATGAGTTGTTACTTATTATTTTCATCATACCAACTGAGAATTTATTGCAATGATTTTAAATTCAGTTGATGTATCTGACATATGATGACATAACATTGATCTTTTATATGAAGTCTTTAGAGCCATAGACTATAATATGTTGTTTTTATAAATGTATGTTGTTATTGATAAATTGCTTAGAGACCAACCAGGACAGACAGAGGTTATATGTACAAATAATCCATGCACCCAGTTCCTAGCCATTTCTAATATAGGCTACATTTCGTTAACATTGATAATTTCATAAATAATAAAAATAAAAAAAATCAAGGAAAGGCCCTGAACAAATCTGTTTTGAGACTACTTTTTAAAAGTGCATAATAACTTTTGACAACGTTTAATTCAGGTGTGAAATGAATTAATATCTGCATGAGCATAAAGAGATTTGCGAGTGCACAGGACACAGTTTGAGGAGAGACACGTTTTAAGTGCACGCACTCTCTGTATCTACGTGTATCTGAGCGTGCGCGTCCGGTTTAGTGCGAGAGCAAAGGAAATCCGCATGCGAGTGGAGAGATTCGTGCTTGCGCATTATATTTATGTGCTTTCGCACTACATTAATGTGCTCTCGACATTTGTCATTAAAATAATGCCATAAATAACTGTTTTATAAAAGCAGTAAGCCCCGTGAAGCCGTGAATTTATATCCGCTAACTCCGCTTCACGTCGTGCCTAACAACACCCCTTAGCTGTTATAAATTCACTGTAAACCACGGCTTCTTGGGGCTTATTGCTTTAGTCTATACTGGACTCTATAAATATATTAGCATACTGTTTTGTGTATTGTTTTATGAGGTGTATAAATCCTTTTCTAGTATTGGTAGTGCAGATTTTATTCTAGGTGGTCTATCATATGAAGAATTGTTCTGCTGTCAGAAGACTCTGATTCTGAAATCTGCTCTACTAACCAGCCAAACCTTCACCCCTTGATTTCCTCTCAACACAGAACCTCATTCTCATCATGACCAGTCACACGGCAGCGACGAGTCACATGGTCACTCACACGGTAGGCTGTTGTTCAGTCACTGAAATACTGTTTTTCTAACTGAAGTTATAATTTGGCCAAATGCAATGCAAGATTCAAATTTATTGGAAGATGCTCTTTTGTTTTTTCTGAAGTGTCAGTCAGTGCTTGGTTTCTGTCGCAGGTGCAGGTCATGGTCACATGATGCTGGTCGGGCTGTGGGTGCTGGGTGGCATTGTTGCGTTTCTGGTAGTTGAGAAATTTGTTCGTCTTTTGAAGGGGGGACACTCTCACTCTCACTCTCATGGTAAGAGTCATAAACAAATCCGAGTATATTTGCATTTAAAGCACTTGAAAAATATTCCTAATGCACATCTGACAAGATTCAGAACAGCTCTGTTTTGGTGGGGATTGCCAGTTATTTTTGATGAAATCTTTTCTTCTGTCACTTGATGATTAGGTATGGCAGATAGACCAAGCAGCTGTTCCCAGTGATGTAGCAGAAAATCATGTCACATTGCAAACAATCCTGCTGCTGCTAAATAATACTGAAATATAATTCCTCTCTTCTCTTTTTGAGCAGTGATCATTGTTGAGCATTGTTGACAGGCTTCCAAATACAATAAGAAAAACCTTTCTTGCCGTGTTTTCAGCGGCTCCAAAGGCAAAAGACAGCGATGAAGAGGATGATGACCAGAAAAGAGAGAAGAAGGGAGGGAAAGAGAAAAACGTTGACTCAGATAAGAAACCTGCAAAGAAAACAGTCGAGACGAGTTCTGGTACAAAAACCCAAGTGTTTGAGTTGTTGTGTTAGCATGTGTCAGCGCTGTTGTCTTACTGACAGAAAAACTCTGTGTCTGCAGATATTAAAGTGTCGGGTTATCTGAACCTGGCTGCTGATTTCACCCACAATTTCACAGATGGTCTTGCGATCGGCGCATCTTTCCTGGTAGGTCCAGCGGTCGGCACTGTTACCACCATCACCATCCTCTTACATGAAGTCCCACATGAGATTGGAGACTTTGCCATTCTTGTCCAGTCAGGCTGCACCAAGAGGAAGGTACAGCGCTCCAGAGAGCTGATTTGTCAGTCAATGGTTCTGGGCTAGTTTTTAGCCAACGTGAAATTGGTGTTGATTTTGCTAAACGGCACTGTTCTTACTTTACCCTTAATTCTGCTGTTTTCGTCAGGCCATGTGTCTTCAGCTTCTCACCGCCATTGGTGCGTTAGCCGGAACTGCCTGCTCCTTATTGGCTGAAGGGGTGGGTGCCGCGGCAACCGCCTGGATCCTACCCTTCACCGCCGGAGGCTTCGTTTACATCGCGACCGTCACGGTTCTTCCAGAGCTGCTTGTGGGACGCTCTAGTTTCTGGCAGTCAATGCTGGAGATCCTCGCTCTGCTGTTCGGGGTGGGAATGATGGTGCTGATCGCTGAGTACGAGTGAGTGAGGGACGGACGGAGCCATGTTTGAAAGAAGAACCTTTAAAATGAGGTGAAGATGCATGGTCACCTGAACCTCTAGAGACTCTGAGACTAAGAGTGTGTTGAGATGAATGTTAGTATTGACCATAGAAAAATAAAACAGAATGAATGAGGGAGCGAGTGAAAGAAAATGTGCTGAACAAGTGCTGAACTGCACTCAATTACCCAAAGACCAACATGAATGGATCACTTAGTTATTTTAGGCACAGGAACCTTCCCAGGGACCAACAGCTAGAAAATCACGTCCGGTTCTCTATACTGCTACGGACAGGATCGGCACGTGGAAACTCATTGAAATTTGACCATTATGTTCCTATGATTCATCATCTGTGTTTGCTGGAGCAGTCAGATAAACACTCGCTGAAGCACTGCTTCTCTCATCAGTAGACTGCTTTTCTAGAAATATCAGTTATGTTACATGATTAAATCATTTGATTTTGCTGTTCGCACAATAAAGGTTAATGTGATTTTTTTTTTCTTAAGCAGCGTGTGCTTTCTCTTTGACGGAGATTCTTTGATTCCGCTGCTGAAATATTGTGTAGCCATTAGTCAGGGACCGAATAACATTGACTGTCCACTCTTTAACTCACACACACACGCTCTCACACTCATTTCCCATGAGTCTCCAGAGGAATCTGCAGCTTGACATTGTCATTGGTGATGGGTTCTTCAGATGGTGCAAACACACTGTTTATTGAATTACAGTAGATTTAGTGTTTATTTCTTTTATTTTTGCCTGTAACTCTATTCATGCAGATGTTTTGATCCTTTCTTGAATTTGTTCATTGAAATGTTCAATCTCTATTACCTGTAATGTAAACTCTTTACATTCCCATTGTGTGTAAATCAAGCATATCACTTCACGAATAGAAGTGGATGCAATGCTGTTCAATTTCAGTTCAATAAAAGAGTTGTGGTACATCTCTAACAGTCTGTTCAGAAGAATTCTTAGAAAGCATCTTCTCATAGGATAATTCCTCCTGATGAGTGATTGTGAATCACTGCTGACATCTGAGGAGAGAAAACTCCTTAAATCACTTTCTTCAAATGAAAAATGGCACACATTGACGTCTTGCATCATGTGCAGCACAAACATATAACATGCATTTGGACCTGTGATTTTCAACAGGCATGTGTTCATATATTGAGAGGTGAAATTCCAATCACATCAGTAAAACTGCAGTCATCTGCTGACTGATTTCAGCTCATTTCACTCAAACGTAGTAAAGTTTATACCATCAAGATGATTTATTCACAATGAAAGTGAATTGCAGATATGAAAGTATAATAATGATGTGCTTGCAACTTTCAACAATTATCTTGTTTCATTATAAACATTTGAAAACACTCCAGTTACTAACAAACCTTGGTTCCCTGAGATAAGGGGATGAGCATTGTGTTAATCACGCTATGGAGAAACTCCTGTTTACTCTGATACTGAAGCTTGATTTGTTCATGTTCGTGTAGCTGCACAAACCAACTCACCAAAAGTGGTGGAGCTGACTGCTACATAAGTCGGCTCTGAGTGCCACTTCATCAGAATCTTTCGACTGAAGCAACAGTCGTCGACTCGCGTGCAGCTTTATAGCACAGTAGCCTATGCAACACTCATTCCCTTATCACAGGGAACCGAGGTTACATAAGTAACCGGAGCGTTCCCTTTCGAACTGTTTTCCGTTGCGTTAATCATGCTATGGGGAACGCATCCTATCATGCCGTGCTATAAGCAAGTGCAGAATGAAGCCACTCTGCGAGCCCAGCCTTGGAGCACCCATACTGAGGGCTCCTCTAAGCTAATAATGAGACCCAAGTTATAAAATCTGGTGAAGGTAGACGGAGACATGCAGCCGGCATGATATTACCAATAGAAATTGCGCTGGGTGGAGGGGGCCCTCACTTCTATAGGACACTTTAAGCCTGCTGAGGCGTAAGCCAAGGCTATAGCATCCACTATCAAGCGAGATCTCTGTCAGTCTCTGCTTCGTGTCCAGCAACCCTTTAGAGCAGCCTCTGAAGCATACAAAGAGCTGCTCTGAGTCGTAGCATACACTCTAAGGGCCCAAACTGGGCAGAGTGAATTAGGACCCTGCTCACCTTCTGAATTGGGGAGCGCTAGGAGGGTGATGACTTGTGCTCTGAATGGAGTGGAGAGCACTTTTGGCACGTAGCCATGTCTTGGTTTGAGGACGACTCTACAGTTGTTAGGCCCAAACTCAAGACATGAAGCACTGACTGACAGTGCTTGCAGGTCACCCACTCGCTTGATTGACACTAAAGCCAGAAGGAGGGCGGTCTTAAGCGACAGGGGCCACTAGTCAGCCGATTGGAGTGGCTGGAAGGGAGGGCCCTGTAGGACCTGAGGACTATAGAGAAGTCCCAAGTCAGCACAGTGTGAGGATGAGGCGGATTCAATCTCTGAGCTCCCCTCAGAAACTTAACGACCAGGTCGTTTCTGTCGACTAACTGGCCAGCCACGATAGCATGATTCGTCATGATGGCTGCAAATTACATTTTGCTTGTTTTACTAAAACATATAGTTTTCTGTACACATACACACACACATATATACAGTATATATATATATATATATAATTTATTATTGGTCAGCATTTATCATAATGTGTGTAAGTGTTGGAGTGAGCTAGCAATGCAATATATTCTGGGGTAATCTTATTTTTTAAGAAATAATACTTACATTTTTTGAGTAAATAAATCATCAGTCTTCACCAAAGGCAAGACCTTTGAGCAGCTGCCTGACGTCTCCTTTGTGCAAGCATTGCGAACATTGCAAAGGCTGAGGAAAACTGCACTAGCTAGGGTTATTGAGTTACTGATGCTGTGAGCTGTTACTGCACCTGTTGCTCACATCTTTTTCTTTTCTTTTTTTATTGCACAACTTATTGCATACAAGCTCAGGGATAGATGGTTGTATCTTTAACAATGAACAATCATAATGACAAAATAATAAATATATATTATAAATAAATATCATGGGTTTGCGTACATCATATTATGAGATTATATATACAGAAAAAAAGCATAATGTCATGGGTTATGCTACTGTGAGGAGCACGGAGTGAGGAATGAGGAGACACAGATTCAAATGCAAACTTAAAGTCTTTAATAATGTCCAAGGAAACAGGAAAACACACGTAGCAAGGGGTGAACATGAACAAATTCCAGACAAGGGAGAACCGAACGGGCTCAAACTCAAATAGGGCAGATAACGAGGGGCAGACAGGTGATGAGGATAACTAATAACAAGAAACAGGTGATTACTAATACTGGGAAAAGGAACGGAAAGGACCAAATAAGGACAAACCAGAACTAAACAGGAACAAACACATTACATTACTCCCCGGGGGCTGGGCGCCCTGGAGGCTGTTGCAAGACAGGGACATGGGAAGGCCTCCAGGGCGGATCAGGGAGCTCCGGGGCAAAGCAGGCAGACTAGGAGTCCATGGCGGAGTAGGGAACTCAGGAGGCCATGGCGGTGCATGCAGTTCAGGAGGCAATGGCGAAACAGGCAGACTAGGAAGCAATGGCGGAGCAGAGAGTTCGGGGAGCCATGGCGGAACAGGGAATAATGTTATAATAAATAATTCCTAATAATGGGAAAAGGAACTGAAAGGACCAAATAAGGACAAACAGCAACTAAACAGGAACATACACGTGACACACAATGGCTATGTTTACATGCAACCAAATAATCCATTTGTAATCGGATTGACGGCTCAATCAGACTGAAAAACCTTCAAGTAAACACCTTAATCGATCCGATTGAGCCCGATCAGAATGAAATTTCGATCGGATTGAAGGGGGTGGTTTATTCCTTTTCTAATACGATTGAGAGTGCATGTAAACACTAGATCGGATTGAACCCTGAAACTGAAGGACTGCGCATGTGCAATGACGCAGAAATGGCATAATGACCAGGGGCGGACTTACCCATTAGGCAAAGGTAGGTGACCGCCTTGGGCCCCCAAAAGCCAAGGGCCCCCTAAAATGCTTTTCATATAGGATATGCGCATTAAGCGCTGACATGCGAACGGTTGCTGTTTACGGTGTTTATTAGCCCCGACAACCGTCCGAGTCAGTGGCGCCTGCAGGTGTACGGCTGCACTGTGCGTACCATGAGCGCTCAGACTGACCTGAGATTTGCCCCGCAAACATTTCAGCAGTTATTATACGCCTTTGTGTCCTGTATTTCTGTCGACTGAACCAGCCATGCCATTAATTATGAATTGATCAGTATTTTGCATCCTAAAGTAAATTTCTCCATAGAAATATTACACCAAATAGAAGCAGAAAATCGTGCTATATGCACTTTCATGAGATCGGGTTAGCCTACAACAATAAGTTTATTTTATTAAGAGTCTATTTTCGATTTGAATTATTTCATTTTAAATAATTTAAAGCATTCTATATATTTTTATCATGTCTGAGTTTAGGTTCATCATTGTGAAGCTCTCCTGTTCAAAACCGAGACGGCAGAAAGCGTTTGTTTTCTTTATTTTATAAAAGCACAACGTTTTGTTGATATTGTGAGTGCACACAAATAAAACTAGACCCTTTACAGTTTAGAATGATGTATTACTCGTACCTTTATGAGCAAAAATGACTGCGTATTTTAAGTTGTTTCCACTGTTAGAAAAAAATGCATTAGCCTACAACAATTAATTTGTTGGCTATTTTACAAATCGCAAATTATAATCAGGCCTTCCATCAATTATGGTGATGAAAAAAATGACTCGGCATCTCCTAATTGGATGTGCCTTTAGAGAAAAATGCAGGGATTACATAATGAAAAAGTTTATTTTATTAAGAGTCTATTTTCGATTTGAATTATTTCATTTTAAATAATTTAAAGCATTCTATATATTTTTATCATGTCTGAGTTTAGGTTCATCATTGTGAAGCTCTCCTGTTCAAAACCGAGACGGCAGAAAGCGTTTGTTTTCTTTATTTTATAAAAGCACAACGTTTTGTTGATATTGTGAGTGCACACAAATAAAACTAGACCCTTTACAGTTTAGAATGATGTATTACTCGTACCTTTATGAGCAAAAATGACTGCGTATTTTAAGTTGTTTCCATTTTATTTTAGGCAAGTCCTGATGATTTGAGAAGGCTAAATTGATCAAACAGGCTATAGGCTATGATTCACTGTCTGCCGCTGACCGTTTCTTAAAAAAAAATAAAAACGTACATTTATCGAACAAAAATACTCCAAATGTTTTTCTAAATTTACTTTATAAAAAACGTAATGAAATATAATCACTTTTCCATTACATACAAACCTGAACTATTTTAATAGCCGAAACAGTAGTAAAAGCTTTTTTTTGGGAAAAGGGGAAAAAAGACAGGCTAGGGCCTATATTTGAGGCCCGTGCAGGGCTTTAATCCACTTCATCCAACGCTGTTTTGTTCTCTTCTGTGAGCATGCTCTTGATCTATGTATTTTAGGTTTGTAAATTTATAATTGCCTTTTCATAATTTTTTCAGTTTTATTTAAATTTGTAGTTAAAACAAATAAAAATAAATGTATTTTAAAGTTTAGAATTAGACAGCCTTTGCACACAGGCTTACGCTGGTAACTTATCAGTGGACTTTCCTCGTCAATATAGGCTATATACACTTTTCTCATTCTATATTTCTGACATTACAAATGCGCTTCCTACTGGCAGAGAATGAATGTTCATTTTCAATAATCCAGTCTGTAGTTTTTGTTCAGATCAATGCGAAAATCCACCCACATAACCCCGTTTTAAATTAATATAATAATTTATACTTCTGGCTCATCCTGGTTTAAACTCTCAATTGTGAGGTTTATCATTTTATAATTTATTTTATTTTTGTGAAAACCTGTATCTCAACTGTAAATCAGTTGCTATTTCGTGGTCTACAACATGAAAGAAAGACATTATAACATGTGCATGAAAAATGTAGAAACACTGGACACAACTATGGAGCACCATTATGCAGCAGCAAGCATCACAACAAAAAAGGAACCTCAAGGTTGATCTAGGAAAATGTGCGCAAATGTATAGGGCCCCATTCCTATATTTTGCCTGGGGCCCCCAATTCACTAAATCCGCCCCTGATAATGACGTATGATGCACGGAACGAGCGGTTCTTCTTTTTGAATAAAGTGTTGTATAAATGTGTGTCCTGTCATTATAAAACTGTCCTTTCACTCGGCAACTGTGAAGTGGAGCAGGACAACCTCCCACCAGTCCTTGTTTTGGATTCTCATCCACAGGCAACCCGTTTTGGGCACGGGGAGGGGTATTTTTTCTGTGTGATAAATATGAGCAGCACGGCACAGCGGTTTTATATGTATGTTTATCCAAAGATTAATAAATATTAATTCTGCTGTTAAAAACAAATAAATAAACCGTGTAGGAGAGTGGTTATTATGTGCAAACAGTGAGAAACTCTATATTTGTGCAGTGTGCCCATGTCAAAAAAAAATCTATTTCGATTTGAAGCTTGTGACATATAAACACGCTCATCAACCCGATCACTTTCTTTAGCGTTCATGTAAACACTACATTCAGATTCATCAATCGGAATGAATTCAGTCCGATTGAACCAAAAATTGTGCATCTAAACATAGCCAGTGACAAGGTTAAATATATTTGAAAGATCATAACATTCATATAATCATGATGCATCAAAAAATGGCATTTTTGTTGTATTTGTTATTTATAAGCCTGAGGGATGAAACGAAAGTTAAATTAAAAAAGAAAACAAAGGTCATTTAAGCCGGTTTTGCTTGTGGATGAAACATTTTGCACATAAAATAAAGAAATTAACAACATATTCAAGAGATAATGATTTTGTTCGCAATAAAAAAATTATATCTTTAACTCTGCCACGACTTCCTGCAATGCCAACGACACCAGCCCCACTCTAAATTAACTATAAACAGCACATATTAACCTCGCAACAGACGCATCATTACACCATCAGCAGAAATTCAACGTACCTGGATAGGAATGGAAACGGAAAAGGGAGTACCAGGGAGAGAGAGAACCCCAAGTCAGCAGGAACGTACCCTCCCCCCCCCGTCAAAATAAAGGTCCTAAAATAGTACGGCTGCTACCGCGCCTCCAAAACCTCAGCATTTCACCTATAACAGGATCCTCCCTCTGTAATGACTGCATATCCACAGCCAAACCCGGCAGCACAGTGACTGCTGTGTAGCGTCTCGACCAATCTGACACACTAATTTTTATTTGATTTAACAAATCAAATATTCATTAGATTAACAAATCGTCACAGTCCCCTCACTCAATAAACTGGATGCCAGGATTTCTGCTGAACACCATCCCCCACCTTGGTCACCATGACAACTAATCATGATATCACTGGTTTTTATGACTCCCCCAGGAATGTGAGTGGGATAACCCACTTTTTGTCCCCAGGACAAACGCACAGTAGAAATGGACTTTTCTACTAATTAATTCATAGGAAAACCTTTCTTTGAACGAACACACATATTCTTCAGGCCATTGTGTATATTATTGCTGTTTTGTATTAATCTGTTGTATTATAGAATATTTTATTCATGCTTACGATAAACCACTCATTCATATAA
>NW_015506295.1:100813-103689 GCF_001515645.1 Sinocyclocheilus grahami
TTTATGAGCAAAAATGACTGCGTATTTTAAGTTGTTTCCACTGTTAGAAAAAAATGCAAGTGATCGTGCTGGCGCGCTTCAGCTTCCACTCTCCGCACAAACGATTGGATATGCACATTTATATAGGTTAAACATTTAAACTAACATTGTGATATGCTTGAACTGTTTTATATATAGATTTTATTTTAGGCAAGTCCTGATGATTTGAGAAGGCTAAATTGATCAAACAGGCTATAGGCTATGATTCACTGTCTGCCGCTGACCGTTTCTTAAAAAAAAATAAAAACGTACATTTATCGAACAAAAATACTCCAAATGTTTTTCTAAATTTACTTTATAAAAAACGTAATGAAATATAATCACTTTTCCATTACATACAAACCTGAACTATTTTAATAGCCGAAACAGTAGTAAAAGCTTTTTTTTGGGAAAAGGGGAAAAAAGACAGGCTAGGGCCTATATTTGAGGCCCGTGCAGGGCTTTAATCCACTTCATCCAACGCTGTTTTGTTCTCAGAATTAGACAGCCTTTGGTATTTTAGGTGTGTAAATTTATAATTGCCTTTTCATAATTTTTTCAGTTTTATTTAAATTTGTAGTTAAAACAAATAAAAATAAATGTATTTTAAAGTTTAGAATTAGACAGCCTTTGCACACAGGCTTACGCTGGTAACTTATCAGTGGACTTTCCTCGTCAATATAGGCTATATACACTTTTCTCATTCTATATTTCTGACATTACAAATGCGCTTCCTACTGGCAGAGAATGAATGTTCATTTTCAATAATCCAGTCTGTAGTTTTTGTTCAGATCAATGCGAAAATCCACCCACATAACCCCGTTTTAAATTAATATAATAATTTATACTTCTGGCTCATCCTGGTTTAAACTCTCAATTGTGAGGTTTATCATTTTATAATTTATTTTATTTTTGTGAAAACCTGTATCTCAACTGTAAATCAGTTGCTATTTCGTGGTCTACAACATGAAAGAAAGACATTATAACATGTGCATGAAAAATGTAGAAACACTGGACACAACTATGGAGCACCATTATGCAGCAGCAAGCATCACAACAAAAAAGGAACCTCAAGGTTGATCTAGGAAAATGTGCGCAAATGTATAGGGCCCCATTCCTATATTTTGCCTGGGGCCCCCAATTCACTAAATCCGCCCCTGATAATGACGTATGATGCACGGAACGAGCGGTTCTTCTTTTTGAATAAAGTGTTGTATAAATGTGTGTCCTGTCATTATAAAACTGTCCTTTCACTCGGCAACTGTGAAGTGGAGCAGGACAACCTCCCACCAGTCCTTGTTTTGGATTCTCATCCACAGGCAACCCGTTTTGGGCACGGGGAGGGGTATTTTTTCTGTGTGATAAATATGAGCAGCACGGCACAGCGGTTTTATATGTATGTTTATCCAAAGATTAATAAATATTAATTCTGCTGTTAAAAACAAATAAATAAACCGTGTAGGAGAGTGGTTATTATGTGCAAACAGTGAGAAACTCTATATTTGTGCAGTGTGCCCATGTCAAAAAAAAATCTATTTCGATTTGAAGCTTGTGACATATAAACACGCTCATCAACCCGATCACTTTCTTTAGCGTTCATGTAAACACTACATTCAGATTCATCAATCGGAATGAATTCAGTCCGATTGAACCAAAAATTGTGCATCTAAACATAGCCAGTGACAAGGTTAAATATATTTGAAAGATCATAACATTCATATAATCATGATGCATCAAAAAATGGCATTTTTGTTGTATTTGTTATTTATAAGCCTGAGGGATGAAACGAAAGTTAAATTAAAAAAGAAAACAAAGGTCATTTAAGCCGGTTTTGCTTGTGGATGAAACATTTTGCACATAAAATAAAGAAATTAACAACATATTCAAGAGATAATGATTTTGTTCGCAATAAAAAAATTATATCTTTAACTCTGCCACGACTTCCTGCAATGCCAACGACACCAGCCCCACTCTAAATTAACTATAAACAGCACATATTAACCTCGCAACAGACGCATCATTACACCATCAGCAGAAATTCAACGTACCTGGATAGGAATGGAAACGGAAAAGGGAGTACCAGGGAGAGAGAGAACCCCAAGTCAGCAGGAACGTACCCTCCCCCCCCCGTCAAAATAAAGGTCCTAAAATAGTACGGCTGCTACCGCGCCTCCAAAACCTCAGCATTTCACCTATAACAGGATCCTCCCTCTGTAATGACTGCATATCCACAGCCAAACCCGGCAGCACAGTGACTGCTGCTTGAGAACCCACTCCTGTTACACCAGCCTGCCTTACCATGGCTGGAAGCGTGGTCCCAGGCAGTAATGGTTCCAACTCACCCTGACTAGAGGGACCCTGCCGGGAGAGAGCATCCGCATTCCGGTTGCTCCTTCCGGAGCGATACCTCAGCTCAAAATCAAAGGCAGCCAGTTGCACAGCCCACCGCTGCTCCGTGGCACTGAGCTTAGCAGTATTCAGGTGGCTGAGGGGATTGTTATCAGTGAAGACGATGCACCTCTGCCCCAACAGATATTCTCTGAACTTCTCAGTCATAGCCCACTTGAGCGCCAGAAATTCCAACTTCATCGAGCTGTAGTTTGACATGTTGCGCTCAGTGGGCCTAAGACTGCGGCTAGCATAAGCTATAGGCCGCACCTTCCCTCCCTCTTCCTGGGACAAAACTGCTCCCAATCCACCATGGCTAGCATCTACCTCCAGGATAAAGGGAAGGGAGAAGTCCGCATAAGCCAATACAGGGGCCAAGGTGAGCCTACTCTTCAACTCCTCGAAGCTCCCCTGACACGGCTCTGTCCATGCCGCCCCAAAACTCGACTCTGCTCGAGCCCTGGGCTTAC
>NW_015506295.1:110948-113042 GCF_001515645.1 Sinocyclocheilus grahami
ACAGTGACTGCTGCTTGAGAACCCACTCCTGTTACACCAGCCTGCCTTACCATGGCTGGAAGCGTGGTCCCAGGCAGTAATGGTTCCAACTCACCCTCACTAGAGGGACCCTGCCGGGAGAGAGCATCCGCATTCCGGTTGCTCCTTCCGGAGCGATACCTCAGCTCAAAATCAAAGGCAGCCAGTTGCGCAGCCCACCGCTGCTCCGTGGCACTGAGCTTAGCAGTATTCAGGTGGCTGAGGGGATTGTTATCAGTGAAGACGATGCACCTCTGCCCCACCAGATATTCTCTGAACTTCTCAGTCATAGCCCACTTGAGCGCCAGAAATTCCAACTTCATCGAGCTGTAGTTTGACATGTTGCGCTCAGTGGGCCTAAGACTGCGGCTAGCATAAGCTATAGGCCGCACCTTCCCTCCCTCTTCCTGGGACAAAACTGCTCCCAATCCACCATGGCTAGCATCTACCTCCAGGATAAAGGGAAGGGA
This sequence comes from Sinocyclocheilus grahami, assembly GCF_001515645.1. Taxonomy (NCBI): domain Eukaryota; kingdom Metazoa; phylum Chordata; class Actinopteri; order Cypriniformes; family Cyprinidae; genus Sinocyclocheilus; species Sinocyclocheilus grahami. Next base: position 111,437 of record NW_015506295.1, read on the forward strand.
GAAGTCCGCATAAGCCAATACAGGGGCCAAGGTGAGCCTACTCTTCAACTCCTCGAAGCTCCCCTGACACGGCTCTGTCCATGCCGCCCCAAAACTCGACTCTGCTCGAGCCCTGGGCTTACAACCTGCAAACTCAGCAACAAGCAGGTGCAGAGAAGCCGCCAACTTGGCAAAACCCTCTACAAACCGCCTATAATAACTGGCAAACCCCAGGAATGAACGGAGCTCTGCCACCCCCGTTGGGCGCTGCCATTACCTCACTGCCTCTATCGTGCTTGGATCTGTCGACACCCCTTTGGCAGAAATCACGTGTCCCAGATAACTTACCTCTTGCTGGAAAAACACATTTGGTTAATTTAGCCTTCAACCCCTCCCGCTCCAGCCGACTCAAAACCACCTTTAACCGCTCCAGGTGTTGTGTCACAGAGGAGGAAAACACTACTATATCGTCCAAATACAGAAGAAGGCACTGACACTGCTGGTCCCCAAACAACCTCTCCATCAACCTCTGGAAGGTGCTTGGGGCATTGCAGAGCCCGAATGGCATACGATTCCATTCAAAGAGACCGAAGGGTGTACAAAAAGCGGTCTTGTGTTTATCCCCCTCTGTGACAGGAACCTGATTGTACCCACTGGCGAGGTCCATGGTGGAAAACCACTGGGCCCCCATCAGGGAGTCCAAAGTTTCCTCGATCCGCGGCAGAGGGAAAGCATCCCTTCGAGTTTTTGCGTTCAGCGGGCGGTAATCTACAGACATACGCAACGTGCCATCCTTCTTTTTGGCCAACACGATGGGGGAGGCGTAAGGACTACAGCTCTCTCTAATAATGTTTGTTTCCAGCAACTGGTTTATGTGTGTTTTTACCACATCGCACTCAGACGGCGGTATCCGGCGGTACCGTTGTCGAACTGGGACGGAGTCCATCAAAGGAATGTCATGAGACAGAAGTTGAGTACATCCCAACTCGCCTTCATGCGCCGAGAAGACCATATGAAACCTTAACAACAGAGACCTTACCTGCTCCTGTTCGGTCTCTGTTAACACAGACAAATCAAGACTCTTGATTTATTCCTGCATTGGAGTGAGAACAGTTGGAAGCTGAAGATTTACCGCTGCAGAAACAGATTTAATTTCTGAGACGCCAGGGGGCATAGTCACAATAAATACACTGTGCAACTGTCCAAGACAGCGTTCCGAAAAAGCATTACGTTAGTCTTACCTACGTTAATGACAGGTACATAAACCGTGCCTCGAGTCACTCGCGTTAATGCAGGTGATGCTAAAAGACCTGCAGGCAACCCGGTTTCTGGTAGTTCAAAAAGCACGGTTTCCCCAGCAAATTGCCTGGAGCAAGTAGCAGCCACTACTTTCATTGTGCCACCCGGAACACAACACGCACTGCGACCCCGCAATCGCATCTTGCCTATCCGGCTATCTGTAGGGACAGCACTTACCTGTCAACAATGTTGTAATGCTTGAAACACTGGCTTAGAAGCCCCTAACACTGAAGGTGCATCAAATAGGGCGGTACCATGCTGCCCAAAGAGCTCTGATAGCTCTGAGGATCCCTTACAACCAGCACACCACATCCTGGAATCATCCGAC
>NW_015506295.1:113450-118579 GCF_001515645.1 Sinocyclocheilus grahami
ATAGCAGCGATTCCCCATCTTGCTGCCTCCTGGAGAAAAAAGCTTCTTGGAGTGCTACATATGATTGGTAGCAACCATACAATTCACGTAAAATCACAATAATTTTATCTGGATCACCCTGTTCCCCACTGGGACGGTGTCTAATCTCTTCACGCGCTTCACCTTCCAAATGGTCGAAGAGAAAAAATGCTTTATCAGCTCTAGACAAATAACGAGCCCGCACACATGCCTCATCCTCCTCCACCCACTCATCAATACCAGTACCGGATTTACCACTAAATTTTGGACACCGTCTGTCCCTGGGCACAAAAACAAACCGGTCCGGCACAGCAGCATCAATCTGGGCTGGCTGGGGAGGGTCAGGCATTACTGCAGAGGCAACAACAGGTACAGTACTTGGACCAGGTAACTCACCTAGCACCCGCTCATGACGCAACTGGTCATTGTCGGCTCGCAACTGTGCCACTACTTCTCGCAACTCCTGCATCTCTTCCACCATACTTGTCATAGTTACACTCACCCCAAAACTAGAAAAGGGCCACAGATGGAGGAATACAACTTGTCCCAAAGGTCGAAATGCACGCTGCTGGTTATAACGAAATTCAAACGGAAATCATACGAAATATTACAAGTAAAGACAAACACCAAATAATAATTTTTACAGACACTGTGTTGTAGCAGCTTTGACACTCAGGCCTCCAGATGACACACGTACAAAACATACAAATAACCAGCACCTAAATAGCACTAGAATACTGAATCCATGAATAAAGAAACACTTTACAGTAAATACATAACCAGAAAAATAAAACAAATTAATACTACAAATATAGCTACAAAATAAAGCAACCCAAATACAAAAGAAACAAAATAGCCGCCAAACTAATCAAACAAATATAGCAACAAATTACTCTGTTGACAAAGGAAATTAAACTAATAGAAAACCCGGCGGACACAATGCCCAGAGGTTAACGTTACAGCCCCCAGCAACTCGCGGAGCCGCAAACCCGTTAACCACACAGATGACCGTATGCGACACGATCAAATAAAACCAAAAAAATAGCCCTGAGCAAAACAGCAGCGTTGTCGTCGCAAGAAGTCCTTGCTAGAAACAGGGCTTGAAAATCTTGATCTTTCCCCCTTACCTTTAAACAAGAGTACGAGAATTAATCTAAATTTACAAAACCCCAAATGTGAAAAACAGTAGAGGCATACTCACGAGTTATGTTGAACCAACACTAGATGCACAGCTGTATGGCTACTCACTACCGGTTTTAAGGAGGAATTTCAACCGATCGCCGAAAGAATTGGAATTCTGGAGAAAGAGATGAGACTGATTAGTAATAATTTTGACAACATCCAGACAGCTGTTCGGAAAGTTAAGCAAGACTCGGCCGAGGTTAAGCTAACCGTAGATACACTTCAAGATAAAATGGCGAGACTGGAAGACAAAAGTCGCCAGTGTAATATTCGTCTCGTCGGTCTCGCAGAAGGGGAAGAGGGCAGCAATCCTCTAGGATTCATGCAAACCCAGTTACCCCTGTGGATCCCGTCACTTAAAAATAGATCGATCGAGATGGACAGGGCGCATCGCATCTACACCGGTGACAGCAACAGAAAAGGCCCGCGAACTCTAATCTTCAAATTGCTTCGCTTTCAGGACAGAAACGCCATCCTTAAGGGAGCACGAGCCGCGGGACAAATACTGCACAAGGGCAACTCGCTTCTTTTCTTTCCCGACTACAGTAATCAAACTGCCATGAAAAGATGCGAGATGAATCAGTCTAGGAAAAGACTCACGCAACTCGGGATCTCCTCCTTCATGATCTATCCCGCCACGATCAAGGTGACGCATCGCGGATCAACTTCTCATCTCCAAACGCCGACTGAAGTTGACGCTTATGCTGACCAGCAACAGGCACTTACTACGCCTCCGCCCGTATGTGACAGCACGCCAGTAACTGGACTGAATTATGGTTCTTAATGTAATGTCTTGGAACGTCAACGGCTTAAATGGCGCCATTAAGAGAACCAAATGTTTGGATTATTTAAGATCTAAACGGATTTCCTTTGCACTAATACAGGAATCTCATTTGAAAGCGTATGATGTACACCGTTTTCAAAATAGATATTACAAATTAGTTTATTTTTCTTCTTCTGATAAGAAATCTAAAGGGGTTTTGATATTGATGGCCCGGCATCTTCCTTTTTCCATACACTGCTCTAGAAGTGATGCAGATGGTCGCATTACTTACATACTTGGTACTTGGTCCAATATTAAATGTGCTTTTTTTTCAGTTTACGCTCCCAACGATTATGATATGGTGTTCTATCAACAGCTCGTCCGCATGTTACTAAATTTGAATGACTATCATCTTGTCATAGGAGGCGACTTCAATACTGTGCATAATTCCTTACTTGATAGATCTCAAATATCACATTCTGATCAGACCTCTTCAAAGTTATTTAATGACTTTATAAAACAGATCAATGTGTGTGACGTATGGCGATTGAGAAATGAGGCAGTCAAAGACTATACCTTTTTCTCAGCTCGCCATAAATCCTACTCTCGCATCGATTATCTGCTCTAATCGCCAGCTCTCATTTAATTAATTGAAAACGTTGATATATTACCCCTTCTTCTTTCAGACCACTCCCCAGTTACATTGTGTCTTCTCCCATTTTTTGTTTTCTCTGGAAGTAAACATTGGAGGTTTAACACATCTCTACTTAACGACCAACATTTTTTATCACAACTGCGCACCTCCTTAGTAGAGTTTATTGAACTGAATAGCGGTTCAACTGATAACCCTCAAGTATTATGGGAGGAAACAAAATGTTTTATCGGAGGGAAATGCATCGCTTTCTCCTCTTTTCGTCAGAGGTCTATGAATAGCCGTAGAATTGAGCTAGAGAGACAAATCCAGGCGGTGGAACAGTTTCTTAAAAATACTTATTGTCAACAAAAAGAAAAAGAATTAAGTGCACTTAAATCAGAGTTAAAAGAGCTGCTCCTACACAGAGCTCAATTTATTATGCATCGTACAAAACAGTCTTACTACTTTAATGGGTAGAGACCAAGTAAATTGCTAGCACTACGGATTAAGTAGATGGAATCTAGAGCAAATATATACGCTATAAAGAAGGATGGCATCTTACATGCTCAAACAAAAGATATAAATCAGATCTTTAAATTTTATTATGAAATACTATATACTTCTAATTCTTCCTCTAGTCATCATCAAAATGTATCTTTTCTTCAGCAGTTTCCCCTCCCCAAATTTGATGAACATCACTTAGAGATGCTAAATGGCCCACTGTCTCTAGACAAACTGAAGCTGGCTCTAGACACCATGCCAAAGAACAAAGCTCCGGGTAGTGACGGAATTCTCCCTAAATTAATTTCCGCTATCAGGGATATAGTTGCGTCACTTATTCTCAGATCTTTTAATTTCGTGATTGAAAATGGAACCCTTCACAGGGATCAAAACACAGCTCTTATAACCCTTTTACTCAAGAAGGGCAAAGATCCCTTAGAATGTGCCAGTTATCGGCCTATTAGTTTAATAACTACAGATGCTAAACTTTTCGCTAAAACGTTAGCCCACAGACTGAATAAATGCATAGACAAAGTCATAAACTATGACCAGTCCTGTTTTCTCAAAGATCGATTTGCCTCTGATAACATTAGGCAACTTCTACATATTATTCATAGGTCCAGTTCCTATCCGGCTTCCTCCGCGGTCATTTCATTGGATGAAATTGGACAGAAGGCCTTTGATAGGATTGAGTTGAGTTTTCTTTGGGCAGTTCTCGATCATGTAGGGGCTGGACAGGGATTTATCAAAATGGTTAAAACACTGTACAGTGGCTGTTCAGGATAAGGGCAATCAAAACCTGGGCTAATCCAGATTCTTCGGTTCCATGGCGAGTTCTGAAGGCGAATATCATTCATCCTCTTCGTTGACAAGATAAAGTGATGTGACATGTGGCCAAGTATGGTGATCCATACTCGGAATTAGTGCTCTGCATTTACAGTGGCCCTTTTCTATATACTAAGACAACTCTGTTATGGCATAATAATTGTTTATGCACGGGTAATAAACCTTTTGTTTTTAAAGCCTGGTCTGATGCTGGTGTTCATACATTGAATGACATTTATTGTGATAAGGGCCTCAAATCGTTTCAGGACTTAAGAGTTTTCTTTACCTGGATTTTCTTTCTTTTTTTATTTAAGACTGAGGTCAGCTTTAAAGGCCTATGGACCACCAATGTGCTCCCACACCCTTTGTGGGAGTGGTTGGACATTAATACTCCTTCTAGTGGTTTAGTTTCTAAGATTTATAACTCAGTCCTTGTACTGCAATATACTTATATTCCAGCTATCTACTCCTGGGAAAGGGAAGGTCTTGCTCAACCTGATTGGGACGTGGTATGGATCAGATGTTTCACTGCTTCTAAGAATCTTGCTCATCAGATGATTCATTATAAATGTATCAACAGGGCCTATATCACTCCCAGTATACTATACAAGATGAAAGCTAGATCTGATCCTTACTGTCATTTATGTAATAAATCTACAGTTGGTTCTTACTTGCATATGTTTTGGGAATGCCCAGTGTTGTTTCCTTTTTGGAAATTTGTATGTTCTGTTCTTTCCGATTTCCTGCACTTGGATATACCTCGAGATCCCCTGCTTTTTCTATTGTTAGACGATTCCATTCTCCAGCTGAATGTTCATCAAAAAAGGACCTTATCAGCTGCAAGTACTGCTGTCAAAAAGACTATTTTGAAGTTATGGATAGAACCATCCATTCCCACAACTTCTACCTGGCTATCATACTTCAGAGACATTGCCTTGCTGGAAGGTACCACTGCCAGGCTCAACGCCGCAAAAGACAACACTATTCGGAGCTGGGCAAATATTGCCGTGATGTTGCTAGATAGGCTGGAAAGTTGACATTACTGCTATGCGTATCTGAATTTTATTTATTTTATTTTGCTTCCTCTCCTTTGGTACAAGTGGACAGCTTCATGGCATCTGTTTGTACATAGTTCTCTGGAACTGTTATTCACATTGTGATATATGTTTCTGATGTGAAACTAAATCTGAATAAAAATGTTGATCA
>NW_015506295.1:118589-155399 GCF_001515645.1 Sinocyclocheilus grahami
TTCCTAAGCACAATATGCACAAATAAATGCTTTGAACTATGGTAGAACTTAAACACACAGACATCAACAGTCAGCCTATGAATCTCAACATTAGTGACAATCAAAAAAAAAATGCCATGCTGCAATGCATGCTGGGAGTTTTGTTCTGGCACCCAGCATGCATTGCGGCATGACATTTAAAAAAAAAAAAAAATAGTACCCATTGTTGAGATTCAAGTGCTGACTCTTGATGTCTGTGTGTCTAAATGGTGCTGTAGCTATAAAGGTTTTGTGCATAAAATGTTTTTACATTTCTTAACAATAGTTTGTTAACATATCTTGTAGAGTCATATTAGTTCCATAAACAAAACACAAAAAAATCAATCCATGTAATTAGACACTAATTGAGATCAGTAAATCAGATTATGACATGATGATTTTATCATTACTAATAGTCATCGAAACCACTTCCTTACAATTTCGCTTGGCTCTTCTTGTCATAACAAATGTGTTTTACACACACAGAAACAACAGCAGAGAAAAACTAACATTAAAGAGTCAAGGGTCAAGAGCCCAACTAAAGCAACCACTGATCGCCAAAATGGTGAGGCCAAACTAATTTTTTTTAATACAATATAAACCTTGGTTAATTCTCAAAGAATTTTTGTAGATATATGACAGAAATAAAGTGAGTCTGGTTAGTAATGAGTGAAGCTGGTAATGCTGTTTGTGGAGTTGTTTGATCATGTTCTGCTGTTTTATTTTGGTTCATTTCATCTAAGGCTGTGGCTGGAAGTCAGTTGTAGTTCTGTTGCTTGTTCTTTGCTTCAGTGCTTCTGCTTGTTAACAGCAGCTGTTCATCAGTGTCTGAATCCACTCATTTGTTTTCAATCACTCGGTCTAGTGGACTATATAGTGAACTAATGTAGGGACTAGTGAATGAGGGTGTAGGGTGTTATTTCAGACACAGTCTATGAGTGTTGACTCTGAGGCTATTTTCTCGAAAATAAAGGTTAGATCTATTACAGTTATTCACCATATATAGTAAGGAAACTTACTATAAAATCGTTTAAATCATTTAACAGGTTTTTACTGTGGCATTTCTACAGTCTTTTATCGTTAAAATCACAATAATTTTTTACAGTGTAGATTTTCTATAGCAAAACTAAAATGTGTTTAAAAGTGCAACTGACCAAATCGTCCGTCTCGGTTTGCCCCCCTTGAACTAGAAGACATCTCTAATTTGACAGTTTACCATCTGATCTCACTCAGTGACTCTAGGCTACGTAGGATGGGACGAAAACATGCAGTGAATGGAGGAGATAATTTTGCGGGAAATGCAGAAATAAGCCGTAATTTTGTTTTATTTGGAACTCTTTGGTAGATACATTTATAATTTCTATTACATTACTACTACTACTGTTACTACTAATGAAACATATCTCTGGGGGCCCCAAAAGTGCGTGGGACCTTAGTCAAGTCAAGTCAAGTCAAGTCACCTTTATTTATATAGCGCTTTTAACAATACAGATTGTATCAAAGCAACTGAACAGCATTAATTAGGAAAATAGTGTGTCAATAATGCAAAGTGACAATAGTAAACACTCATTTTTCAGTTAAAGACAGTTCATCATTCAATTCAGTGATGTCATCATCCAGCTCAGTTCAGTTTAAATAGTATCTGTGCAATTATTTGCGGTGAAGTCAACGATAACGCTGGAAATGAAGTGTCCCCAACTAAGCAAGCCAGAGGCGACAGCGGCAAGGAACCAAAACTCCATCGGTGACAGAATGGAGAAAAAACCTTGGGAGAAACCAGGCTCAGTCGGGGGCCAGTTCTCCTCTGACCAGACGAAACCAGCAGTTCAAGACCACAAAATGAGCTAATTTCATCAGCTTCAAGATATTTACAGATAGATGAATTAAACCTGTCGCCCATATCGACCCAACACTTTTTAATAACTTTCATTAATAAATCATTAACAAACATTATATAATGTTTAACTAATCATTACTTAATATATATTCACATATCTAGAAATATGAGATAATGTGCTTGTTAATGTTAACTAATGAACTTATTAAACATTACCAAATGATTAACAGATCATTATTTAATGTAAACTGAAAAGCTTACAAATGTCATTAAACTTTCAATTCATATGATCATGCATTTTTTTTTAATCTTCAAATGATTTTGATTAGAAGCTTCATTAATAAATCGTTAACAAACATTATATAATGCTTAACGGATCATTAGTTTGTTGTTAGTTTGTAGTTAGTTGTTTACAAATGTCATTAAACTTTTAATGCTTTTTAAAAATCTACAAATTATTTTTACAGAAATTATACTATATTTACAAGCTTATTTGTTAATGTACTTTTGAATGATTACAAATGTCATTAAACTTCAGTTCACATATTAGCTAAAGCTCATTTTTACACGTACAAATGTTGTGAAAATATAGCTTATAGCACTTCACAAACTATTCATGTTAATATATTCATTAGCTCATAATCACAGTCTGTAAAGGTCATATATTTGGTCTTTGTTTGTTGTGTTGACTTCTACTATTTGTACATCTTATATCATTTATTAATAATTTGTTCATGTTTTTGCAGTACCCAGTCTAAAGTGGAGACTCTTCATCATTTGTAAATTATTATAAACATTTATTATTGTTTTAGTATCTTTATTGGCACTGGACGATTAGCTACTTTAACAATCTTTATGTAAAGAGTGGTTAGTTAAGTTTAGCTAACATTGTAATTTGGGTGCAAAACATGATTTTATCACCTCAACACTTATATTAGTATGATATTGTGATGTGTGTGGCGTTTGGAATACCGCACTGACAACTAATTAATGAGACTGATTGGGGAACGAGGAACACCGGGTGTGATCTGTGTATTCAGAGACTGGGGTGAGAAGGCTTAAAAAGCGTGCAGAAGAGAATGGAGGTGGGCTGGCTGACGGTTGATTTACAAGCCGAAATAGGACGGCGGTACTTAGATATTGTTGGGAGGGGGATGTCGTTCGCGGTCGTTTAGGGCCACCGGCGATGAAGATAGATAGATAGATAACGGGGACTGGGTGAGAGTAAGTAGGGACGGGGAGTTAGGAGTGCCGTCGTTCTTTATGGTGTGTGCTATTTAACTGCTGAGCTGTTAGAGCGTGCCTGCGTATGGATCGTGCCCGTTCTGAACAGGCTTCTCTTGCTGTCTTCCCTTTCTGTGGCTGAGACTGTCAGGTGCAGAAGTCCTTGTGAGCATTAAACGTATGACACGCGGCTTGCATTTCCCATTACGGAACACTGTGCAATAAGCGGTGTTCCCCGGACTGAACCAGCTCCTCAAATCCAACCCCCCACCCCGGGCGAGTTAAGTGGTTTTATATTCTCATTTTAAATTGATGCATTTAATAAAGTCTTGTTTCTGGTAAAACTGGAGGGGGGCAGTGAGGGTGGGTAAGACTGAAACTGGGAGGGTACAGGGGGCAGGTATAATTTTGCACGTGCATGAGACCGTTTTACATGAGTTTGAAGTGTCACTGTTTGTATTTGATCTTATGGCAATGAAGTGAGTGAATGTATGTAGCACACTGCCCTAGGGCCCTAGAGGTTGTGTTTAGCCTGTCCTGCAGTCCCCTCTCTTAATAAAATTACCTGTTGTGGTGGCGTGTTGTCTTCTGGTGCCAGACCACACTGGCTTAAAGAATTAAAGGTGGTGGCAGCGGCTTAAGTATATAAATATTACAATATCGTGCATCATTAAACAGGGTATTCCTTTAGTCATACATCAACAGGAGGGTAAAAACTAATTTTCAAGAAAATACTTCTTTATCAAAACAATGCAATATAAACAGATTGAATTGTGTTCCCTTATACACTGTAAAAAAAAAGTTGAGTCAACTTAAAAAAATTAAGCAACCAGCTGCAAAGCATTTTTGTTTACTCAACTTCGGTGGTTGAAGTTGTGCCAACTCATTTTTGAAAGTTCAGTGAAGCTGGATAAGGGAGTTGAGCGAACTTTAAAAACCAAGTAGCCACAACTACATGGGCATGAAGTTCAGTCAACTCAAAAAAGCTTTGCAGCTGGTTGCCTTGTTTTTTTTAAGTTGATTCAACTTTATTTTCATCTTTTAATTTAAAATTTAATTTTAAAGTTTACACTGTATTCCAAACCTATGAAAAAGGGAAAAATGTTAATTTTAAAGAAATGTAACATTGCACATTAAATATTTAAAACAACATAAAACACACACACACATTACGATTTGTTACGTCTTAATACATTTTTCAAACGCAAAATTAATTTAAAAAATAATGTTTTAGTAATCACATAAAAAATAACAGTGCTGGAAAAAGTAGTATGAAGCACTTGAAAGCACTCAAAAGCAGTTGACTGTTTCTGCCATAATACCACTGTTGCAGTTATTTAATGTAATGGCTCCTACAAATACATGGTGAATGATATGTGGACTAAAGGCGTTCTTATAACTTTATATCACAATATCCATCCTGGTTTTCACGTCAGCACTCCGTTATCTGCCATCTATTGATTAATAACAGAATTCTGTACCGAATCTGAATGATTCTTACTAACTTAGATAGATCTCGCAGCGAAGTTGATCATTCTGCTGTGTATTCCCTCTTCACCGGATCTCTCAACGCTCGCGCTGCGCTGCGCTATCTAACGTTAAACGGTCCGGTACAGCGCAAACGAGCAGCGTGAATTGGTTCCGTTTTCATTTTATTCGCCCATTAATATTTCTTATATCCGACAGAAATGACAACTCTTATCAATTGGACTGTGCTGTGGTCAGACCAACGTGACTTATAATAAAATCTTACCGTTTTTCATATTCGTTTGAAGCCAAAATCAAAAATAGATTACAATTAAACTCGCTACTTTAACGAGAATACTACGTAAGTTAGACAAAATCAAAGTGAATATTAATGAACGAAATTGACACGTCTACAACACATAATCCACTTCTGTACATTTTATTGAATTAAATACCAGTCTAACCGTGTATTTTGATGCAACTCTTGTTAGCAGCTGAACTAACCTTATGCAGATCGCTAACTCGCTGTCTGGGCTCGTTTTAAAATAAAACTAAGTGCTTCAGACCGAGTTTTGACTTGTAGGAACATATCATTGCACTTTACATTCTATGTGTGCAGTTTATTTTCAATAATAATCTTAAAATAAAGCTTACCTCACGTCCTCAACCAGGCGAAATCCAGTCCCTTTGATGGCGTGTCTGGAAGAGGAAACCCCGCGCAAAATACCGCGAAGACAGACCACGCATGCGCAATAACAGGAAGCTTAACGGTCAAACCATGAAATCTAAATATTACGTTGTCTCAACTTATGTACTTACATTCACTCAACAAAGCAGTAATAAACATGCAGTTAAATCGTTTTTATAAGTAAACTCATCAATGTGCTCCAAAATTTGGCCACTTGACTTACAATTTTAAACTGAGTTAACAATTTGCAAGTTGGATTTTTTACAGTGTATTAATCAAATTGACCCCTGTATACTTGTTGACCCCTTAATTAACCTTTAACCTAGCCATCCCACCAAACCGGGCCCTAACTTACCCGTGTCACACCTCAACAGCAGCAGAAGTGTTGTGCATTAACACAAGCTTTTAATCATTGCATAACAGCTGTTAAAATCACTTGTAGATTTTGAAGATGTGCATGATCATATGAATTAGAAGTTTAATGACATTTGTAAGCATTTTAATTTACATGAAGTGTTAATTATTAGGTAATGTTTAATACATTTATTGGTAAGCATTAACAAGCACATTATTTCACATTTCTAGATATGTGAATATATATGAACTAATGATCCGTTAAGCATTACATAATGTTTGTTAATGATTTATTAATGAAAGCTATTATAAAGGGTTACCAGAAAGGTAGAGCTCAAAAAGCGCATTGAAATGAAGATGATGGAGGGATATTTCTTCAATGTGCTTTTGCAATGTGTTTATGGCTCCGTTGTCTTGTGACACATAGTGTGATACGGGGAGAGAGGGAAAGGGGAAGACAAGAAACAGAAAACCCCTGAACCACTTCTGCATTGAGTTTCATCACAGAGCAGTTCTATCACATGACACATTATAAAGTGTTCGAGTAGTTTGACAGGGATGTGTTGAGGGTTGTTGCTAGCCATTGCTTACTGGTCCAGGCAAAAAAACCCACAGCCCACATCCTCTGATAATCTGGATTCTAGATATGGATTGGGTCTCCCTGCATTAATGTTAGTGTATGGAAGTTTATTGCACATTGGCAATTTTATTAATCAGCAGAAGCGGACTGTAAGTCTGACTGCTTAAAATAATACTTCGCATTAGAGAGTGTTAGTTGATTCAGATCACTAACCCTACACTGTAAAAAATTGCTGTTAAAAAATGGCCATATTCTGACAGTAACATCCTGTTTTTTCATTACAACAGTACAATCCCGTAAAACAACGTATTCTGGGTAATATTTGTTATTTTCGAGAAAGTATCCTTCTGCAGTCCTCGTAGTAACAGCGTTCAGATTCGACACTCAGAGATTGTGTTTCAAATCACACCCTACACCCTCATTCACTATTCCCTACATGAGTTTACTAATACAGTCCACCTGACAGAGAGAATGAACAGCTGCTGTTAACAAGCACAATCACTGAAGAAAAGAGAAACACAAGAACTACAACTGACTTCAGCCACAGTCTTAGATCAAATCAACTGAAATAAGACAGCAGAACACGATCAAACAACTCCACAAACAGCATTACACTTTGACTTTATTTCTGTCATATATCTACACAAACTATTTGAGAATAAACAGAGGTTTAGATGTTTTATTGAACACGTTTTGTTCACCTCACCATCATGGCGATCAGTGTTTGCTTTAGTTGTGCTCTTGACCCGTCACTTTTTAATGCTAGCTTGTCTGGTTGTTGTATCTGTGTGTGTAAAGCACATCTGTTACAACAATAAAAGCGCAGAAAATGTATGTTTAAATGGCTCTGGTTAATTATTGATGATGGTGTAATCGTCATTTTGTGGCCTGGTTCACTGATCTCGTTCAGTGGCTGATGGTTAAAACTATAGTGTGGGTTTTCATTGTTTCATATTATTTAAGATCGCTATATGACGCTGCAAGTTGAGATGATAGACAATTATGATAGATTTTAAAAACATCTTATGTTCAAAGCCTTTAAAATGACGGCATCTCTTAGACACACAGAGACATGAAGAATCAGCACATGAATCCCAACAATGGTGACAATCAAAAGCTTCATGCTGCAGTGCATGCTGGGTACCAGCACAGCACAAAACTCATCCTTGACTCCCAGCATGCATTGCGGCATGAATAAATTATGCAGCTGAATTGTCCACTTATTTTCTTTAATTCTTACTAGGTGCTTTTATTTTTGCTTTTGTCTTTGTGTTGAGTTTTAGTAGTGTGTTTTGTGATGTTCAGAGTCAATCTGTTTATTAATTGTTTTGATTGTCACCGTTGTTGAGATTCATATGCTGAATCTTCATGTGTGTGTTTCATAGCACTTTACAGCTTTTTATTTTTTTTTTTAGTGATATGTGTGAGCTCTCATAATAGCCCGCTTGTTCTTTTGCTCTAATATGTTACCGTAACATCGCTTCGGTACAAAAAGAGACTCTGGACAAAATCAGTGCACCTGTTTTTTAAAGATGGCAATGTCATTTGCGAATCATAACCATCAGCATTACATATTGTGCTTTGGCCCTTTTTTACCACAACAAATGTGCTGAAAAACACAATGTTAAAAAAATCAAGGTTGAAGATCCCAGCTAAAGCAAACACTGATCTCCATCATGGTAGTGTCCGAAAACAACAACATCTAAACCTCTGTTCATTTTCAGTAAGCACTTCTGTACACATCTGAGAGAAATGGCATCAGTCTGGTTAGTAATGTGAAGCTGGTGATGCTGTTTTAGGATTTGTTTAATCAGATCTTGAGAGATTTAATGTCTTTTATTTTAGTTGATTTCATCCAAGGCTGTGGCTGAAGTCAGTTGTACTTCTCTTTTCTTCAGTGGTTCTGCTTGTTAACAGCAGCTGTTCATCACTAATGATCAATCAGCACTTCATTAATCACAGAATTATCTAATTAACTTCAGCACCGCTTCACTCTGTAGTGTGGACACATTAGAAGTGTTCATTTAAAACTGAGGATTTTGTTGTGGGGTTTAAAGGGTTAAATATGTAAGATGGAAAAAAACAGCATGAAATGTAATTTAACAGTAATAAACTGTAATTATTTTACAGCCACAAACTGTAAAAAAAGTTATTTACTGGCAGCACAGTTGTCAGTAAATAACTGTTTTTCTACAGCTTGTCGCCGTTAAGTCCAGGAAAAAACAGCAATATACTGTAAAACGTAAGAGTCAGATTTACCAAATGAAAAAAGTTAATTTGACTGAAATATTTGTGAACATCCATAGAAAAAAAGTTATGCAAAGTCATGAACTGATAAGGAGAGTAAATATTGAACTGAACTGTATTATTGTGTTTTGGCACAAGAGAGATCTGTTAGTTTAATGTAGTTTTGTAGGTCACCATTGTGCTGGAGAGTAGAGCCTGTGCTTCAGTCAATGATGAGCCACACGCACTGATGTTCTGCTGCTTTATTTAAAGGCAGTAACTGTGGAGTTGTTGATACAGTAATGATCTCTTTGTTCCTTCGTCTCACACGTGTGCTACAATGAACTGCAACGATTTGAGTTAAAGTCATGTTTTTCGTTATTTTGCTGTTACACATTAAGTGTTTGCATTTTTATACTAAGAAATATTCCTTCTCAGTGGACTCAAATGAAGTAAGTTCACAGTACTAATATCGTATAAACGCTAGAACAGTTTGAAGCAATGGGAGCGGAGTTAATTTCCATGGTAGAATTACGGTAAAACACTGTAAAAATTTAGAGTTGTAAATTAATAGTACCTTACTGGCAACCCTGCTGCCAGTAAATTACTGTTATTTAATGGCACAATTTTTTACAGTGTACGTATGAACAATAGCAACAGTGATGTTTGACTAAGCAGTTTAAAAGGTTTTCTTGAAGCTCTTCATCAGTTTGACTGCCGTTCTCTCAGGTTAATATATAGATCAGTGTGGTCTGCCATGCGAGTCGAGCGTGAAGCTTTTACTGCAGCTGCAGTAGCGAAGAGAAGCATCAGAGCCGCCAGTCCAACACCGCCGAACATCAGCGCACGGGCCATCACATCCACACGCACGCCACCTGAAGATCAACACAAGGAGACGGTTACAGCTGTCATTCTCACAGCCGTACTTTATTCATCATTCGATAGTGACAAACCTTTCATCAGCTGAGAATCAAACTGAAATTGTGCTCAATTGCACTCAACTATACATTTATTCATATATTTGTGACCCTGGACCACAAAACCAGTCATAAGGGTCAAAAAATGTATTGAGATTTGTACATCTGAGAGCTAAATAAATAAGCTTTCCATTGATGTATGGTTTGTTAGGATCGGACAATATTTGGCTGAGATACAACTATATGAAAATCTGGAATCTGAGGGTGCAAAAAAATCTAAATGTTGATAAAATCATCTTTAAAGTTGTCCAAATGAAGTCCTTAGCAATGCATATTACTAATCAAAAATTAAGTTATGATGTTTATGGTAGGACATTTACAAAATATCTTCATGGAACATGATCTTTACTTAATATCCTAATGATTTTTGGCATAAAAGAGAAATGTATAATTGTGACCCATACAATGTATTGTTGGCTATTGCTACAAATATCCCCCAGCGACTTAACACTGCTTTTATTGAGATTTGTACATCTGAGAGCTAAATAAATAAGCTTTCCACTGATGTATGGTTTGTTAGGATAGGACAATATTTGGCAGAGATACAACTATATGAAAATCTGGAATCTGAGGGTGCAAAAAAATCTAAATGTTGATAAAATCATCTTTAAAGTTGTCCAAATGAAGTCCTTAGCAATGCATATTACTAATCAAAAATTAAGTTATGATGTTTATGGTAGGACATTTACAAAATATCTTCATGGAACATGATCTTTACTTAATATCCTAATGATTTTTGGCATAAAAGAGAAATGTATAATTGTGACCCATACAATGTATTGTTGGCTATTGCTACAAATATCCCCCAGCGACTTAACACTGCTTTTGTGCTGCAGGGACACACATATCTTTTACTTTACTTTACTTTACTTTTAGTCATTTAGTGGACGCTTTTATCCAAAGCGACTTACAAATAAGAAAAAGTAATTAAAACTAAAAGCTAAAACTCTATAAATACTATATATATATATATACACACACATTTAAGAAAATAAAATAAATTAAATAAAAATGACAAATGCATACAACATTTCAAAACTAAAACATTTAAATGAAAACAAAAAAATAAAGCTAAAAACAATTCAAAAATATGAAAAGAACAAAAGGCATGAGTATAATAATGATCCTAACATAACACTAAGCCAAACACCAAAAAACAACTACATATGTGTGTACAGCCACACACATATACATGCACATATATATAAATACATTCAATATATATATATATATTATTTCATTTCCATTTTGTATGTTGAAGTACTGAAATAACTCAAATTAAATAAAACTAAAACTTAATAAAAAAACCTATATAGACATAATAAAAAACGAATAAAATGACAACATTACTACAACTGTAACTAAAATAGATAACTAATACAAATCAAAGTACATTAGTTTATCAGTAATCCTAAAAAAATAACACTGAGCCAAACATACATGCTAAAATAACAACTTACTGACACATAGTAAGAACTAGATTATAAAAAACCTGAAACAGAAGTGGAAAGAGGAGAGATAAAAAGCGATACTGATGTCCTTTGCCGGTGTCCGGCCCGGTGGAGTCGCACGGTAGAGTCGATGGTCTTTACACTCTTCGGTCTTCACACGACCGCTTCCACGGTAAACTAAGCTTCTTTTTAATTCGTTTAACAAAACTCAAATTGAATTCAGCTGGACATACTTTCCTGTTTATCCCAACAAATGGCCAAGCAAAGCGCACGACACTGACAAGGTACGCGATACAGTACGAGACCAAACGCCATATCTATTCATCTTTTTAGTTTGTTTGTTTTAAATAGAAAGCAAATTGGAATCGCTCTTTTCATTTTATTTTAATTCATTTATTTATTTTGTATGTAAAGTATGAGATGATTTTCTGAGGTCATTAACTGAGACAGTTGAGTAATATTATTTCAGTAAGCCTGTCACAATCATACATCCTCTTTTACAAACATTCATAATGAGGAAGTGAAAGTATAAATGATCAAATGATTGATGCTCTGCTGTCTGACATTATTACACAGCAAGTAATTCTACCGCAGAGAAAGTATTTCTCAATTTCTGTGCAGAATTATGATTGATTTCATGGAAAAGGCTGATATTAGTGAAGCAGCATTTAAATTCGAGACTGATGCCCTTGTTTTCTGACTCACCTTCGACACATGCAGTCAGACCCTCTTTGTTCTGTCCATCAGCTGTGAAAATCATACAGAGAACAGTAGTATGAAATGCAACAAAGTACATTTCTGTTCTCGTTGATTAATTCATCATTTCTGTGAACAGAAATGCATCTTGTTTATTTCTTGAGTCTATGAAGAGTCCATGAAGAGCTCTAAAATATACTCAGATATTCTGTGGAAGAAAAGAGCAATGAAGTGTATGTGTGTAATCGACCCTAATATCACACAGACAATGTTAACATTCATGTTTCTTCATGTTTCGGTCAAACACTTCAGCTGTAGTAACTCAGAAGGGTCATTTCCTGTATTCTGTGCTTTATCTGCTCCTGAGGACAATAATCTTATTAAATATAGACTGTTATATGAGCAATATCACTCGAGTACGAGAGCGATATCGGCTCTATATCAGCATGGCTGTGATTAGGCCAGAGGCACGAGTCCGCTGATATAGAGCCGGTGTTGAAAAAATCTAAATGTTGATAAAATCATCTTTAAAGTTGTCCAAATGAAGTCCTTAGCAATGCATATTACTAATCAAAAATTAAGTTTTGATGCATTTATGGTAGGCAATTTACAAAATATCTTCATGTAACACAATCTTTACTTAATATTCTAATGATTTTTGGCATAAAAGAAAAATCGATAATTTTGACCCATGCAATGTATTGTTGGCTATTGCTACAGATTTTGTCCTCCAGGGTCACATATTTGAAATATATACCAAATACATACAAAGGCTTTAGTTTCTTACCTGCTTTCACTGTTAGACATGCCACAGGTGTCCTGTTGCAATAATACAAGCCTTCATCCCAAGATGAGACAAACCAGATGACCAGAGACAGGTCAGGTAAGGAGCTGTGATTGTGATTCTGTATGTGTCTGGTTATGTCTCCATTTTCAGTGCTGAGGATGGACACTTTGCGTCCTTTCAGATCTCTGCTCCAGGTCACTTTCCCAGCCTTCAGCTCACCACAGGGCAGAATGGCCATGCCGTTGGGCCGGACCCGCTGGTGCTGGAGAGCTGACATTAAACCCACAGCATCACACATCAGCTCTAATGAAGACGAGACAAGGGTTAATGGTAAAAATGCAGACATACCATGTATTGTGAGAATGAATCCATGCAATGAAAGGCAGAGTAAACCAGTGACACTCATAGTCTCTCAGATGTGGTCTGGTTGATGTGATGTCTCGCTGAAACACTGTTCCTCTATTTCACTCTTACTCAATGAAACCTTTACATGGGGCTGGAAGTCATTTGGTTGTTGTCGAGTCATTTTCTGTTGCTTTCAGAGAGGCTGAGTAATCCTAGAGGAATCGGTTTGTGATTTAGTCAGAAAATATTAACCATATTAAGTTGATTAATCCTTCAAGCAGACTTCCAGCATTAGTCCATGAAACATGATGATGATCATGAAAATAATCTTATTTTATAAACCAGATTTACAAAAACATGTTTTCACTTAAATTTTTTTTTAATGAATTAAATCAAAACATTAACAATATTTTAAGAACAATAATACAATATATAACAATGTTTTTTTTCTATTTTAAAAACTATAATCCTAAAAAAAATTTATTAATATAATTATTGCAGATCCCAGAAAAAGCAGAAGGAGAAACACACGTGAACCAATGATGTCCACAGTTTAAATGATAAAAAGAAAATCCACCCTGCCATCAAGAATGTCTGATGAACTTCTCTACATGATCCTTCCGAGCTGTATGTTTTGTGAGCTGCCTCACTAGATATAAGAGGAAAACTCATTCCTGTTAGGAACCACGGGTTCAAGAGGATGCTGAGTGATGATAACAATAGTTGATTTTATTGAAACAGGTTCGAGTAGAATACACAGGCACATATTTTCTTTGAAGCCTTGTCTTCTTTTTTTCTTGTCATCGCAGCATTGTTGCATTAACGGGATGACAGGACTGATGGCCCCACCGATGTGCCGCTTCTCACCATCAGGGAGACCTGATAGATTAAGCCACAGCGTGTGCTCTCCAACCACAGAGACAGCCATGGAAGACTTGTCAGCTCGGACGGCTTGATGGGCATTGCAGAGAATGAGGTCATTCCAGAGATCGGGTGATGGCAACCCATTCTCTAGTTGACCAGGAGCTCTGCCTGGTATTACCCTGAACACAGCTGATCTCATCGGATGTTGAAAGCTAAGTAGGGTTGGGCTAAGTACTAGGATGGTAGACAACCTGCAACCACCTGGTGCTGTAGTCTATTGGTTTTACTTCACCAGTTAGCTAATACACTTTAAAAAGCCCATTCTTGGCTGCGGTTCTCATTTATGGCCATACCACCCTGAGAACACTCGATCTTACCTGATCTCGGAAGCTAAGCAGAATTTGCTAGGATTGACTAAGCAGGATTTGGTCCTGGTTAGTATTTGGATGGGACAATGCCTGGGAATATCAAGGTGCTGTAAACTTTTGGTTTCCCTTCATTTTACCCTGAGCACCCCAGATCTCATCTGATCTCTGAAGATCCAGGTTATTACTTTGATGGGAGACCACCTGGGAATTTCAGGTGCTGAATACTTTTGGTTTTCTAGTTGGCTAATACAATAAACAACTATGAACCTCTTGCCACAGCCTACAAAGTCTGAAGAATGGGCACCACAGTTCTGATTCCATGGTGTTCCTCCACCGTGAATATCCTCCTCTCAGGTACCTTTCTGTCAAGGCATTGCATTTGTGAGTACCCAGTGTTAGCAGCATATGTTCTGTAAACACAGGAATCACATGGCGTCATCAAATATGGTTGTAAATTGCTGAAGCCTCTGCAGAACACTTCTGACACCACCTCACAACATTCTTCAGGACTTAAAACAAACATTTTGTTCTGGCCTTTCAATGAGACCACTTTTTCTTTCTTTGCTAGCTTCAATTTTGATGTTTCCTCCAGAGGATTTTCTATTTGAGTTAAAGCATTTTTTTCCCAGTGCAGGTCATTTTCCTCATCTGATTAAAATAGCCTTTAAAATTAAATGCACTGCAGTTGTCGAGGCATCTTCTGATGAATGGACGTTGTGCACTAAAAATGTCTCCCGATATGACGTGCAAAATGTGTCAGCTCTAAGGCTTACCAGGAGAAGGAGCAGTCTACCCTTCTGTCGCCATCAGTTCATGTAGATTTTTAAATTTATAAGAAATATACATGTAATAAGTACATTTGAACTAGGTGCGTCGCCTTACAAGATACATGATACATACGCCATCTCCACGTATGTCGCCTTAAACAAAATTTCAAGTATGCATTACAGTAGATTGTCGCCCTGAGTATTTAAAAAAGACAGATTAAAAAAATGCCTCTTCAAATTTTGAACTCTGTAATGACTGTTGTCTGCATTACTGGATTGCACGGTGTTCTGTGTAAAATTGTTCTGTTAAACTCGGGTTCGCCAGCAGGGGGCCCCCAAGCTTTACACTACACATCAGTAGCTGACTAACAGAACAGAAGTTGCATTCAGTACGTGATGAGTGTCAGTGTACACGCAACAGACAGTGCTCCTTGTTTAACCTGTGTTTTTCATGTTGTTTTAACAGGTAAGCTGACAATAATCATTACTGTAGTAATGCCCAACAGTACTCTGTTCTTATATGGCACTTTTCCACTGCATGGTACAGCACGGTACGGTTCACTTTTGGGGGGATTTCCACTGGGTACAGTACCTGGTACTTAGTAAATTTTTTAGTTCCACCTCGGTTGAGGTTCCAAGTGAACCGTACCGTTACCAAAACGTGACGTGTAAACTCTGCCTGTCATGGATTGGCCAGAGAGAATCGTCACTACATGCGTCACTGAACTTGCGAAACAAACACAACAGAACCGCTAGATTTAAATCAGCACAGCCAGCGAAGGATCGAGCGCACCTGTTTTGTTGTCTGTTGAGGAAGTACAGACGTTCCTCTCATTGATAGCAGAGAAGCGATTACCAGCGAGAGCTTGATGGGGCGACGCGGAATGAAAAAGTTGTTCAGAAGTCGTGGCAGTATAGGCGTCGCAACTAACGACATGTGAATAATATCGCCCACTCTAAAGCGATACTAAACTGCAGTGGAAATGCAAACTGAGCCGTGCCGAGCCGAGTCGTACCACGCAGTGGAAAAGCGCAAATAGAGTCGTAATTCGCACCTGAGATATTAAGAAATGTTAACTATATAATATATAATTCTCGGAGACTTTAATAAAGCAAATCTTTCCCGTGAACTGCCAAAATACAGACAGCATGTTACATGTCCCACCAGAGACAGTAATATATTGGATCACTGTTACACCACAATAAAGGATGCATATCACTCGGTCCCAAGGGCAGCTTTGGGGCTCTCTGATCACTGCTTGGTTCATCTTATACCGACCTACAGGCAGAAACTGAAATCAGCTAAACTAGAGCAGGGTTTACAAGCCTGCTTCGACCTCACTGATTGGCGTGTCTTTGAAGCCGCTGCCACCAATCTGGATGAGCTCACAGAGACTGTAACTTCTTATATCAGTTTCTGTGAAGACATGTGCATTCCAACCAGGACTCATTTAACCTACAACAATGACAAACTATGGTTCACTGCGAAACTCAGACAGCTCCATCAGGCTAAAGAAGATGCTTGCATGAATGGGGACAGATTCTTGTATAAACAGGCCAAATACATACTAGAATAGGAGATCAGAGTGGCAAAGAGGAATTATTCTGGAAAGCTAAGGAATCAATTCTCTTCCAGTGACCCTGCTTCAGTGTGGAAAGGTCTGAAAGACATCTCCAATTACAAGAAACCATCCCCCAGCACTGTGGAGAATCAACAACTGGCATACGATCTGAATGAGTTCTATTACAGGTTTGAAAAAATACAATTCACACCTCCAGCAACCCCCCTTTTCCCCCCTCCAGCACTCCAGATCACTGAAGATGATGTGTGCCAGGTCTTCAGAAAGAACAAGAGAAGAAAGGCACCAGGCCCAGACGGAGTGACACCAGCCTCTCTGAAAACCTGCGGTGACCAGCTGGCCCCCATCTTCACACAGATCTTCAACAGATCACTGGAGCTGTGCGAAGTCCCCTCATGCTTCAAATGCTCTACCATCATCCCCGTCCCAAAGAAACCCAAAATTACTGGACTTCATGACTACAGACCTGTGGCTCTAACGTCTGTGGTCATGAAATCATTTGAAAGATTGGTTTTGGCTTATCTGAAGGACATCACTGGACCCTTACTGGACCCCCTGCAGTTTGCCTACCAAGCAAACAGGTCTGTGGATGGATCCCTGTCAACATGGGACTGCACTACATCGTGCAACATCTGGACAGACTAGGGACTTATGTGAGGATCCTGTTTGTGGATTTCAGCTCGGCTTTCAACACCATCATCCCAAACCTCCTCCTGTCCAAATTAACTCAGCTCTCTGTGCCCACCTCTGTCTGTCAGTGGATCACCAGCTTCCTGACAGACAGGCAGCAGCTAGTAAAGCTAGGAAAATTCTCATCCAGCACCTGTACAATCAGCACTGGCGCCCCCCAAGGTCGTGTTCTCTCCCCACTGCGCTTCTTTCTCTACACCAATGACTGCACTTCTAAAGACCCCTCTGTCAAGCTCCTGAAGTTTGCAGATGACACTACAGTCATCGGCCTCATCCAGGATGGAGACGAGTCTGCTTACAGACAGGAGGTTAAAGAGCTGGCTGTCTGGTGCAGTCTTAAAAACCTGGAGCTGAATATGCTCAAAACAGTGGAGATGATAGTGGACTTCAGGAGGAACCCCCCTGCTCTCCCCCCACTCACCATCATGGACAGCACTGTAACAATAGTGGAGTCATTCAGGTTCCTGGGCACCACAATCTCTCAGGACCTGAAGTGGGACACTCACATTGAGTCCATTGTTAAAAAGGCCCAGCAGAGGCTGTATTTCCTTCACCAACTAAGGAAGTTCAATCTGCCACAGGAGCTGCTGAAACAGTTTTACTCCGCCATCATTGAATCTGTCCTCTGCACTTCAATATCTGTCTGGTTCAGCTCAGCTACCAAATCTGACCTCCGAAGACTACAGAGGATAGTCCAGACTGCTGAGCGAATCACTGGTACAACCCTCTCTACTCTCCAAGGAATGTACTCATCCAGAGCGAGCAAAAGGGCTGCCAAAATCACTCTGGACCCCACACATCCAACACACTCCCTCTTTGAACTGTTGCCATCTGGTCGACGCTACAGAGTACTGCACACCAGAACGGCCAGACACAGGAATAGTTTCTTCCTTCAGGCAATCCATCTCATGAATACATGACAATAAACGTGGAACACACAACATTACTATACATTTATTTATTTAACACACATACTTTTTAACATTTCAAATTTGCACATATCATACCTGTACATACATAATGGTCTATATTATATATTGTGTTTTTGCTATTTTGTACATTGTCTATTTTGTATATTTGTATATTATTCTTTTTATTATCTATGTCCTGTCCTGTCACTGTCATTCTGTTGCACTGTGGCGCTTCTGTCACTAAAACAAATTCCTCGTATGTGTAAACATACCTGGCAATAAAGCTCATTATGATTCTGATTCTTTAACCATGATTAAGAGTGTTGTACATAAAATGGCGGACGAGACTGTTATCCACTCAAAGAAAGAGCAGTAACTTTCAGCACGAGCAAAGTGAGAAGTAAATGTCTAAAAATACATATAGTTGAGATAAGAATGCAAAACGAGGAATGATGATGAATTAAATAGATGTGTACGAACATTGATTAGTCATGTGTAGTGACATACAGCCTGAGTAAAAAAAAAAAACACATATCTGTGATAACACATTAACATGATAAAGCTTAATTTAGCGTCACTCTGTCAGCCATTACATTTAAAAGCACAATCAGTATGTACTGTTAATAAGAATTCCAGTAAGATTCAGTGGTAAAATGCTTTTATTAATCATTTTGTCAGATTGTTATGGAAAACACAGTAACTGGTGTTTGGTTAAAATCTAGTTCATGAAATAAAGTCAGTTCATTAGCATATTTAATAGAAGATTAAAATATGTGATTAAAAACTATTTAAACGGTGATTAAAAAGGGTGTTAGTACAGCTTCATGCAGTTATCAGCGCTGGAGTAATGTGGATATATACTAAGTAGTTATTTTCATAGTTATGTTTGAGTTTATACATTACTTGCTTGTGCTCATTTTAAAGGAGTTTGTGAGACTTTAGTAATGTTATTCATCATACCTTCCCTTTATACCTTGTGAGAGTGAGCAGCGAACACATTCAGATCTATTTTGTTACAATGTTTGTGGATTTAGAGCAGGTATTGCTGGATAATTGAGTGTGGTATACAGAGTAATATGTCCATTGCCATGTATCTGCGTAGACATTTGCACTATCAGACATGTTATTGTTTATGATACTCTGTTAAGGTAGCTGACTAACATAACAGAAGTAGCATTCAGTACGTAATGAGTGTCAGTGTACACACAACAGAAAGTGCTCCTTGTTTAACCTGTGTTTTTCATTTTGTTTTAACAGAAATAAATGTGTTGCCCCAAGAACGGACATCACATCCTTCTTAAAAGTGTAACACATTTTGGCGAGCCAGCCAGGAGGAGGCGACAGAGTGACCACAACCATTAACCTCCCTCCTTCCCAATGAGATGAGCCTTCAGCAAGATGGACGCCAGTCAGATCCTGAGTGATCAAGTGAGTGCAGGTACCTGAAATGTGATGGCCTGGACAGTGGAGAATCCTGCAGCAGGACACGGAGGGCACTCATCAAGATGGCCGAGTGTGGATTAGATGAACTTGAGGAGAAACAAGAGAGTGATGAAGTTAAACAGTACTGTGCTGATCTATTAATATTCATTGAAAGTAAAAGGTGTAGTAGGCAAGACGAAGAGTACCCATCAGAAGAGCCAGCTCCAACAGAAGGACTGGAAAAATGCTTCTCACCACAAATGTTTTTTCTAACGACTACAGATTCCCCCTTCAAGGGCCGGCTAGAGCCAACTCGCCCATTGCCTGAGGTAACACTGCGAAGGGAGTTTAAAATTTGTGGGCCAGATTGAGCTGGGAATAGAAAAGGGGCACACACAGACTGAAGTAGTCGAAGCTGTAATCAGGGCCGTCAGTCCAGGGCTGCCTTTGAGAGACATGTTAGAGATCAAACGTGGGCTGACCCTTAGTGCACTCCTCACCATCCTTAAAGGCCACTATCGGGTAGATAGTTCCACAAAGCTTTATCACTAGCTTCTTAACATCTCGCAAGAGCCGAAAGAGGCTGCCCTGAACTTTGTATTCCATGCAATTGAGCTTAAAGAGAAGATGTTATGGAAAGCAGCAAATGAGAATACTGATGAACAGTACAGCAGAGCCGTCATTCAGCGTAAGTTCCACCGCTCAATAGAAACTGGACTGTTGAGTGATTCTGTGAAGTTCCAAATCCTGCCCTACCTCAGTGATGTGAGCATAACAGATGAAGAACTTATACAGAAAGTGGATGAAGCGGCAAAAGTTGAAAGTGAAAGACAAGAGAAACGGAAAAGGTCCACTGCTGGTAAAACTCTCAAAGTGCAGGAGCTCCAATCAGACTCTCAGTTAAAATCCACAGCTGCCCAGAGCCCCTCTAAACCTAAGGAGTCCAACTCAACAGTGGCGATCAAAACAGTAAAGGGGAACGAGATTAAGCCTGACAGCATGAATGCGCAGCAGATGTTGGAAGAGCTTTGCAAAGAAATGAAGCAAATGTTTCTGGCTGTAATGGAAGCAACCCCCCATCCCCCTGAACAAAAGCTGAGAGTGAAAGGCTGCAAGAAATGCAGGGATGAGGGAACAGGTGAGAAATGTTTGCACTGTTTTAAATGTGGGCAGGAGGCCCACTTCTCCCGTGGATGCAGAACCATGCGGGAAACGGGCAGGGATTACTGAGGTGGGGCTAGCAGTAGTCCAAGGCCGAGCGCCCCGAAATGAGCATTCACCACCCAGCACAGTCATGCAACCAACAACAGCCCTTGAAGAAAGAGCAGCTGGCGCCTCATCAGCTGTAAGTGTGGTTAACTATATACCCCCTCGACACCAGCCACAGCTGGTAAGCCTTGTAGGAAGCAGGTGTATAGTGGACTGTGTTATGGACAATTGCCCATTTAGAGCCCTGTGGGACACAGGAGTACAGTCCAGCATAGTGAATGACCCCTGGCGACTGAACCACCTCCCCCACACCGTTGTCAGACCCATCTCAGAGTTGTTGGAGGATGAGACACTTACAGTCTTTGCTGCTAATGACACGCCCATTCCATATATCGGCTGGATTGAAGTCAGTTTCAGACTATGCAGTGACCCCACCACGATAAATGATTTACAAGTAAGACTAAAAGTGGAAAAAAACAGTTGGCACACAAAGTGAGTAAAGCCTTCGCAATAACAGTGAAAACTGCTCATCATGTGGTCAAGATAATGCAGAGTGGTGATTCAGAGACTGGTGTAGTACGTACCGGCAGAAAAAGAGTGCCCTTACCAGCTAACCAAGTCACCACTGTCTACACAATAGCACATGTGAGTTCACGAGCACAAGGCCAACACATGATCTTTTCACCTGACATGCTTAATCCTCCACCAGAAGGTGTGATCTACAATGATGTACTGTTGCAGATCCCAGAAAGGAGAGTGCCATACATACCCATCTCTGTGACCAACACTACTGATCGCACCATCTGTCTGGACCGTCATAGAGTGATTGGACACCTGGAACCCGTCAAGACCATATACACAACACCCGTGCAAACAAAAGAAAATGAGACAACAGCTGAAACGAAAGACAGAACAGAGACAAAGTCCAGCGAAGCAAGTAGCACACCACAATCAGATAATAAGCAGGCAAGAAGACCAACCTCATGGGACCCGCCTGTGGATCTCTGCCATCTCTCAGAGGGACAGCAGGAGGCTGTAAGGAGAGTGTTGTGGGAGGAATGTGAGGCCTTTGCCTATGACAGTGATGATGTGAGCTGTATACCTTCTCTCAAGATGCACATCCCCCTCCATGATACCAGTCCACTGCAAAAGACCTACATGTCCATCCCAAAGCCTCTTCACAATGAAGTTAAGGAGTACCTGCAGGATCTATTGAGAAGAGGGTGGATCACACCTTCCCCGTCACCGGTGGTGTGCGTCTGCAAGAAGGAAGGTAGTCTCCGTCTCTGTGTTGACCTCAGGGAACTCAACCGTAAGTCAGTCCCTGACTGCCATCCGATACCGAGGATTCAGGATATGTTGGATGCTCTGGGTGGGAGCTCATGGTTCTCGGTCTTAGACCAGGGTAAAGTGTACCACCAGAATTATCTGGATGAGGAGAGCCGGCCTCTCACAGCGTTCATCACACCCTGGGGGCTCTACAAATGGGTGCGTATGCCCTTTGGCTTGAGTTCGGCACCTGCAGAGTTTCAGAGGAGCATGGAGTACTGTTTGGCTGACCTGAGAGACACAATTTGCCTCCCGTACCTTGATGACAACCTGGTACACAGTCACAGCTTTGAGAAGCACTTGGAGCATATCCGTGTTGTCCATCAACGCCATAAGGATCATGGAGTGAAGTTGACCCCAAAGAAATGTGAGCTGTTTAAATCGAGTGTGAGGTTTCTTGGCAAGTTGGTGACAGGAGAGGGTTACACAATGGACCCCGCAGGGATGGCTCCAGTGATGGCTCTCAAAGAGAAGACACCTGCCACCGTTGGTGAGGTACGCCAGATGCTCGGGTTCCTCTCCTAGACCCTTCATTCCCAACTTCTCCAGTTTGGCCCACCTGCTGTGTAACCTACTCACTGCCCCAAACCCCGAAAATCACACTCCAGACTCAATCGTGAAGAGGCCCAGTAAAACAGGAAAGAAAAATAAAGTAATTTACCATCACAGACACCCATAAAGTGGACCAGGTGTCACCAAGAAGTGTTGCATCAGCTTGTAGATGACTCACAATCCTGTCCTTGGATATCCTGACTTCACCCAGCCATTTGTATTACATTGTGATGCATCCCAAGTCGGTCTGGTTGCGGTGTTATACCAGAGACAGCAAGGGAAGATGAGAGTGATCACCTATGGCTCCCACACCCCGGAGTCCATCAGAGAAGAGGTACCATCTGCACTCTGGAAAGCTAGAGCTTTTATCGTTGAAGTGGGCCATCTGCAAACATTTCCGGGATTATCTTTACCATGCCCCATCGTTCGTGGTATATACAGAAAACAACCCACTCACGTATATGTGCTCACTACCGCAAAACTCAATGCAACAGGACACAGATGGGTGGCAGAGTTGGCTGATTATTACTTCACAATCAGGTATCGCCCAGGCGAAAACAACTCAGATGCTGATGGGTTGTCACGGATGCCATTGGATATTGAGGACTACATGCACAGCTGTACGGCTGAGGCCAGTCAAGATGTAATCAGTACATCTATGGAAAGGGTCATTGCGGAAAGGAGGAATCCTTGCCGGGGCGTGGGGTTGATCCAGGTCAGTGCTTTGAGCCTGGTGAAAGACAGTGAGACCAGCCAACATCTCACCCCTGATCAAATTCACAAAGCTCAGGAAGAGGATGAAATCCTCTCAAGAGTTCTCTGGTACTAGTCACAGAGCAGGAGGCCAAGTAGAGCAAGTGAAAGCAGAGAACCCTGCAGTGGCCATACTGCTGAAACAGTGGCTAAAGGTTCTTGTGGGTCAAGATGGTGTTCTGTGCCGTAAAACTTCCCGTCGAGAACAACAGCTGCTCTCCAAAGCTTATCATCCGCTGGTCTTTAAAGAGCTGCACCAGGACATGGGTCACTTGGGGGTTGAAAGGACACTTGACCTGATTCGAGAATGGTTCTACTGGCCACAAAAATACAGTGGGTACAGAAAGTATTCAGACCCCCTTAAATTTTTCACTCTTTGTTATATTGCAGCCATTTGCTAAAATCATTTAAGTTAATTATAATGAATCCATGTTTTTAAATGGATCGAGTGAATCAATGATTCAGTGAACCATTCATAAAGGCAGTCACTTGCTTCGTTTCTGAATGAATCAGCTGTTTGAACGAATCGACTGAATGAATAATTGAATGACTCACTGACTTAAGACAGGTATTTGCCACCACATACTGGCACTTTTAGTTGTATATATTCTCGAATCAGGTATATATTTTTTAATATAATTTAATATTTCACTATTTATTTGTATTTTTGTATGTTGAATTAAAATATTTCTATCTAAAACTACTTATATTTCAGCTACTTTTCTGTAATGTCTATTCAGTGTTTTTTTATAAATTAACACAATGATAACCATTATCTTTAATAATAACTTTATCTTTAATCGGCAGATGTGCATGTTAATTAATTAATCTCATTAATTTGAGATTAATTTGATTAATTGGTACATTAAGTAATTAATTAGATGGTCACTGTGTAATTCCCACCCTGGGGTTGTTTTCTTCTAAAAAGAGATGAAAAGTAATCAGATCTAGCAGTTTTTGATGCTTTTCTGTAGGATAGGTTACTTTCCCGCCAAGCAATACGAAAAACCTCTAGTTTTGTTTTCCTCCAGCTGCGCTCCATTTTCCGGGCTGCTCTCTTTAGGGTGCGAGTGTGCTCATTATACCACGGTGACTGTTTTCCTTCATCTTTCTTAAAAGTGTAAAGGAGCAACCGTATCTAAAATGCTAGAAAAGAGAGTCCATAGTTTCTGTTACATCATCAAGTTGTTCTGAGGTTTTGGAAATGCTAAGGAATTGAGATAAATCAGGAATATTACTTACAAAGCAGTGTTTTGTGGTAGAAGTGATGGTTCTGCCATACTTGTAACAAGAAGTAGAATTTACAGTTTTAGCTATATGAAGTTTGCACAAGACTAAATAATGATCTGAGATATCATCGCTTGGCTGCATAATTTCAACACCATCAACATCAATTCCATGTGACAGTATTAAATCTAGAGTATGATTTCGACAAAGAGTAGGACCTGACACGTGTTGTCTAACCCCAATAGAGTTCAGAATGTCTATGAATGCTGATCCCAATGCAGCTTTTTCATTATCAACATGGAAATTAGAATCACCAACAATTAAAACTTTATCTGCAGCCAGCACTAACTCGGATATAAAATCAGCACATTCTTTAATAAAGTCTGTATGGTGCCCTGGTGGCCTGTATACAGTAGCCAGTACAAACATCACAGGGCATTTATTATTAACACTTGTTTCTCTGGACAATGTTATATGAAGCACCATTACTTCAAACGAGTTATACTTGAAACCCGCCCTCTGAGAAATACTGAAAATATTGTTATAAATTGTAGCAACACCTCCCCCTTTACCTTTTGGACGCGGCTCATGTTTATAACAGTAATCTTGGGGGGTAGACTCGTTTAAAGTAATGTAATCATCAGGTTTTAGCCAGGTTTCTGTCAAAAAGAGCACATCTAGGTTATGATCAGTGATCATATCATTTACAAAAAGTGCTTTCGTAGAAAGGGACCTAATATTCAATTAGCCAAGCTTTAGCATTTGTTTATCCGTATTACATCTGTTTTTTATTTGTTGAACATCAAATACATTTTAAATGGCTAACGAATGCTTGCGCGCTGCACTCGCTGTTTTAGAATAAAAGCGAACGATGAAATTAATCAGATTAGCTTGATAGATAATATCAGAAATATGGTGGGAATTAAGTTATATTTTATCACTTTAAACAACAGAGAGTGATAGTAAGATAGCTAGATTCAACAGAAAAGCAAAGCTACATGGAGCTACAATCACACACCACTCAGCAGGACGGTACACAGGAAACGGAAACAGAAACCAGTTCCACTACAATGCGAAGAGGATGTGCCACTACAATCTCAGAGACCTGAGTTGAACCCTAATAGGCCTGAGTATGGTGGATCAGGGGTAGACCCTCTGATCCCCAGACAAGGAGACAGACAGACGGTAAGACAGCGACCCCAGAGACTGAGACATCAGCCTGTTGTACTGAATTATGATACACTGGGTCAACCGTCCTTGGTACAAAGAAACTGTAAGGTAACAGAGACTCAGGTAACACAGACTAAGGTCTATTGAAGGCCTTGAATGGCCGAGGTGTTTTAAGCAAATGCTTTAGTTGTTCCCGGAAATGTCAGGAGACATTTAATTTTGTGGGGGTGAGGGTAGCCCTGAGTAATTAAAAAAGACAGATTTAAAAAAATGCCCCTTCAAATTTTGAACTCTGTAATGACTGTTGTCTGGGTACAATGAAAATGATTTTGACATTAACTTGCATTACTGGATTACACGATGTTCTGCGTAAAATTGTTCTTGTTAAACTCAGGTTCTCCAGCAGGGGGCACCCAAGCTTTACACTACACATCAGTAGCTGACTAACAGAACAGAAGTTGCATTGTGATGAGTGTCAGTGTACACGCAACAGACAGTGCTCCTTGTTTAACCTGTGTTTTTCATGTTGTTTTAACAGGTAAGCTGACAATAATCATTACTGTAGTAATGCCCAACAGTACTTTCAGTACGAACATTGATTAGTCGTGTGTAGTGACATACAGCCTGAGTAAAAAAAAAAAACACATATCTGTGATAACACATTAATGATAAAGCTTAATTTAGCGTCACTCTGTCAGCCATTACATTTAAAAGCACAATCAGTATGTACTGTTAATAAGAATTCCAGTAAGATTCAGTGGTAAAATGCTTTTATTAATCATTTTGTCAGATTGTTATGGAAAACACAGTAACTGGTGTTTGGTTAAAATCTAGTTCATGAAATAAAGTCAGTTCATTAGCATATTTAATAGAAGATTAAAATCTGTGATTAAAAACTATTTAAACGGTGATTAAAAAGGGTGTTAAAGGTCCCATATTTTACACCTTTCTGGAGTTATATTTTAGGTTTTGATGTCCTTAAGAATATATAATTGCGGTATAAGTACTCACGAGGAATAGTGAGGGGGGCTTGATATGGTTTTCTATGCAATTATGTTAGCCAATCAAAACAGTGGGCGTTTACTGACAAGTCTTAAAGGACCCGCCCCTTAAAAGCCAATCATTTCAGACACTGGGTCAGAATGAGGGTTGAAAATTATCGTTTTTCCACATATATATTAGTTTCCTGTGCAAAAAAACTTCATTAACGTTATAAGTGAAACTCAAGGAACATGTTAAAGGTCACATATTTTACATCTTTCTGGAGCTTCATTTTAGGTTTTGATGTCCTTAAGAATATATAATTGCGGTATAAGTACCAAAAACCTTCTCAATATATTTTTACAGCTCTTCTCTCAGGAGCTCTGCTGAGAACAGGTCGATTTTGGCCTGTCTAATTAATATTCATGAGCCTGCAATATGGGACCTTTAATACAGCTTCATGCAGTTATCAACGCTGGAGTAATGTGGATATATACTAAATAGTTATTTTCATAGTTGTGTTTGAGTTTATACATTACTTGCTTGTGCTCATTTTAAAGGAGTTTGTGAGACTTTAGTAATGTTATTCATCATACCTTCCCTTTATACCTTGTGAGAGTGAGCAGCGAACACATTCAGATCTATTTTGTTACAATGTTTGTGGATTTAGAGCAGGTATTGCTGGATAATTGAGTGTGGTATACAGAGTAATATGTCCATTGCCATGTATCTGCGTAGACATTTGCACTATCAGACATGTTATTGTTTATGATACTCTGTTAAGGTAGCTGACTAACATAACAGAAGTAGCATTCAGTACGTGATGAGTGTCAGTGTACACACAACAGAAAGCGCTCCTTGTTTAACCTGTGTTTTTCATGTTGTTTTAACAGAAATAAATGTGTTGCCCCAAGAACGGACATCACATCCTTCTTAAAAGTGTAACAAGATGTATTTGTTATAGGCTATTACTTTTATTTAGTTATTTCCCAACAAGTGTCAATAATGCATAATAAAGTTTATTTCATATTTGATAACTTTTCTGTTTAGCTATTTTGTTGGTACTGAAGTGAAGTACAGCACGTTAATGTTCAGTCCATTAGGCAAGGCCCTTCTTTTTTGCTTGGATGCGACAAAAAGTACGGAAGCCATAAGAGGCCATGCATGATTTCTGCATGAATGATTTTCTTTCTTGTTTTCTTGTAATCTCGACATAAAAGAGCGTCATTTTAACAGCAATAAAGCTGTGTTTATATTAGATATTCATTAGACTTTTGATCTTCAACATTAAATGACGTGGAGAACAAAGTGGTTCTGAGCAAGCATGCTTAGTTTCATGAATTTATGATGCCATTTTAAATGAAAGATGAAGGCTGTGATATTAATGCTGTCCACTAGATAAAGCCACAGGATAAGGAATATTTTAAGCCTAATCTTTTCAATGGGTTTCCATTCCTATGAATTGAATGCGTTGATCTACAAAATTTTTATAACTATGGTGCACTGACAGTATAGTTTTATATAATTAACAGTTTAGTTTTATATAATTAGTGTAGGCCTACATAGAAATCTGTGAAATGCATAAAGATCATTGCATTTTTAAATGTTATAAACCTCAATGAAACATTTTTGCTGACATTTTTGCTTTTGCAATTTGCTTACATGATTACATATGTTTTTAAATACAATATATTATATATATTATATGTTGTTCATATTGCTGTCCATTTAAAATGAAGACCCTTACAGAAAAACCACATGAACTTCACATGTGCAATCACATGTTAAAATCACATGTGAAATATTTGAAACACATATGAAACGCATGAAACGTGGTTTTGGAACATTGATCACATGAACATATGTGGACACACGTGGACAATATCTGTACCAACTGCTAAATGGCCTATAAACTACAAACAAGCAAAAGTTAAGGATAAACACACATAATAGTGGTTAAATAAATGCTGCTGAATTAGTCAAATATTTTTCAACTTTTGAAATAACATGTTAGAAAGGCCTGGTCTGTGCTCATGTGCTACCATTCATTAGCAAGAAATAGAGAGTGAGTGTGAAAACAGTGTGAGCTGGACTGCGTGTGTGAAAGTGTGCATCTATGAAGGAATGTGAGTTACCTTAAATGTTAGTTTATTAAGTAAATGATAATTGCCAGTCGAAGAGTTTATCATAAGTGTATATGGTATTATTCTGGCATTAAGCGATAGCAATTTGTGCATCATGCACTGTTAAGCACTTTTTTTTATATGCCTGGCAGTATGTTTAATATAACTTGTAACCCAGTATCAGATTTTTGCATGTTTCTGTGTGATACTGTCATATTAGTAACAGAATCTCCCTTTATTTAAAGTTGATGTACAAGATGTTTATGCTTTTACATGCAGTTTATGTAAATTACCTGAGCAGTTCTGAGTTTGAATGCATTTGAATGCACCATTTTTCTAACCGAGAGGTTGACATAAGATTTCAGTGTGGTTTATATAGTTTGATTCTTTCATAACATTTAACCTGTGAATTTCATCAGAGATTATGTAATCTGTTCATGTAAATGATGTCTTTGGAATTATACTTGAGACATGTGATATGACATATTAACTCATGGGAACAACATAGCATGTTGAGGTCATGGCATATTCACTTGTGAAACACTGGAATGTGATAATATGTTGTGGCCACTCTGAAATATTTTGCGTGAATGTGTATAAAGGTGAGGGCCATATGTTGCAAACAATCATTTATTAAACTGCCCTAATAGTTCACATGACATGTGTACATCCCTAGCGAAATAGAAATGAAAGGTTATTATTAAAAAAAGGACTAACTGACAGGATCCCACTATTAGAAAGAAGCTAAGAGGACTGATAATTAATTATGTAAAACTTTTTTTTATTATTTACGTTTATTGGGCAACAGCTGATAGCAGAAATGTGTAAGAACGAGAATTTGTAATGGACCAATTGAGATATTCTGCAGGTATCTCGGCTGTGTTGTCTCCAGCAATTAAGTCTAATTTTGGCACCTGGAACTCTGAGACTTGAGTGACTTTAGCTACCTTTTTCCACAAGGTAGAAATTTGGTGACCACGAAGGGACTCGGTGAGAGGTCGGAACTACAGCAGGCGGACTGGCACAGGCTACACAAAAAATAACTGCTGCTAAAAATAATAAGGGAATAGAGGAACTGCAATTTTAAAATAGAAGCTGTGATTTATCAGTTTTATTCACAAATGTGTTCATTATATGTACATTACATAAATATAAAAGATATTTGCCACAGAAATTAAAAAGTGGTAGGTACAGTGCTAACAGAATCGATCAGAGCTCCTCGACAAACTATGCATATTAAACATCTGCAAATGTGAAGTACTCAAATTTTTCCAGGTGATAGATATATATAGTTGAATGTCTGTTACTTTTCTACAATGTTCAAATTTCATCCTCCTGCCAGGAAACATGACCTGCAGGTGGAGTGAAATAATCATTAAGGACATTTCTTTGTTCTTTAGCATTGATGTTTGGGTTGTGTATCATTACAGTTCAGCAGCTGTACAACTCCCATCCCATATCTATGCTAGGCTCCTTCAACAACATTGTGGTTGGAGTTTTCCCAGTCTGCCAAGACTGGTGGAGTGTATGCATCTGACTTGCATTACCGAATGAAAATTGTGGACACAAAGGGAAGCCATGGTGATCTTAACCACCTTGTCTGGCTCTTAGCAGATGGTGGATCCAAACACCCTTAGCTTGTTAGAAAGGACGTCAAAGGCTTTCTCTATCGCTCTCCGTGCCTTTGAGAGGTGATTGTTAAAAATCCTCTGATCATGGCCCATGTCTCTATATGGATATTGTTTCATTAGGTCATTTCTTAGTGGACATGCCTCATCACCCATATAATCACATAAGGCATCACTTTATTTGTTTTGGGCAATGGTTTGGGTGGAGGAAATTGTAGAAGCCCCTGGTGCATCTCTTTACAGAGGTAAACAGCCCAGTGTCAGACACCCTGCCACCACATTTGCATGAATAAACTAGTTTGCATCCACAGCTGCCGCCATCACTACAGAGATCCTTTCTTTGTAGTTGTGGAAGAGGCTACCACTCTTAGCAGGAGGCTGGATATGTCGAGACAATGTGGAAACGGCCACCTCTCTTCAAAATCTCTGACATTTTGGTGCCATTCAGCCTCAGTTTTTGGTGTCTAACAAAGAGAAAGAACAGTAACACTGGGAGATAAATGCAAGGAATAAAATGTATGTTGACATGGACAGCAGGGGAATAAAGAATTGCTGCAGTGTTTTAATATACACATATCTATCACTTAACATACTTAACTATTTCTAACCTTATGATTATCAGTAGTTTCTATGTGGCCGCATAGTATTGTGAAGTGTAAAAGTGATAGTTATATCAGAGTTGATCCAGAGGAGAATTTTGTGAACAGAAAAGCTAGGGACAAAACATGATTTCCAAGAGAGAAGGCATTACTGCTGAAAATCAGATAAGGCAATGCTTACCAGGCAATAAATTGCAGTTCAATAGGAAAGACAGGCCACCAAGTTTGTTAAAGATATTATTTGGAATGAAAAACCATTATGACAATGGATTCGTAAAGCATCAGGTCTCTTTAAAGGTGATTAAAGAGTCTGCGAAATCTAAGAAATCAAGGCCAACTTCACCTCTGGTTTTGGAAAGCAGCCTACCTCTCTTTTTAATTTGTGAAGCCTATTTTCACAAATGAAATCTAAAAATATTTTTTGATTGCCTTTATATTTTCCGTATCACAAATTGAAATCATTTAAAAATATAGATTTTTAGACCAGAGGCACATGAAAGTTGTTCAGCTAACTCCAAAACATTAGGTAACTGCCTTTTGGTTAATGCTCACGTAAAGTTACTCTGTGACTAAAAGAAACAGAAACACAGAGGACCCTTGTCACAGCGTCTAGTTGCTGTGCCCAGTATAGCCACTAGAGGGCAGGCTTCTTAGTTTTGTTTGTTTCTCTGGACTTCAGTTCCCATCACCCTTTGCCTTGACTATCAAGCCTCATTACATTCAGCTGTGTCCCATTTACCTTGTTATCTCATCCATATAAGCCTGCTTTTATTTGTCTTTGGTTGCTGGTTTATTGTTTACTGTTACATGTTTTCTGTTGCTTTGTTTTGCCCTTATGTAGTGGTGGGCAGAGCGAGGCTTTGTGAAACACTGAAACTGAGGTCACAAAACCTGCCTAAGTGTCAATTTTTCAAAATTGAGATTTATACATAATCTGAGAGCTGGATAAATAAGCTTTCCATTGACGTATGGTTTGTTAGGATAGGACAATATTTGGTCGAGATACAACTATTTGAATGTCTGGAATCTGAGGGTGCAAAAAAATCTAAATATTGAGAAAATC
This sequence comes from Sinocyclocheilus grahami, assembly GCF_001515645.1. Taxonomy (NCBI): domain Eukaryota; kingdom Metazoa; phylum Chordata; class Actinopteri; order Cypriniformes; family Cyprinidae; genus Sinocyclocheilus; species Sinocyclocheilus grahami. The sequence continues at coordinate 150,476 of NW_015506295.1, forward strand.
ATCTTTAAAGTTGTCCAAATGAAGTTCTTAGCAATGCATATTACTAATCAAAAATTAAGTTTTGATATATTTACGGTAGGAAATTTACAAAATATCTTCATGGAACATGATCTTTTCTTAATATCCTAATGACTTTTGGCATAAAAGAAAAATCAAAAATTTTGACCCATACAATGTATTGTTGGCTATTGCTACAAATATCCCCCAGCGACTTAACACTGCTTTTGTGCTGCAGGGTCACTTATGTTGTGCTCATCATTTCACCATGTGGGATGGGGGAGTGGTTAGTGTGCACGATTGGCATGTTGTCAGAACCTGTCAGTATAGGTTTGAATCCCAGATGAAGCATGTATATAGTTATAATAAATATTTAAAAGTTGGGTTTTTATTGTTCTGTTCTTGTAATGTGTAGTAACAGCTCTCTGACAATTGAATGAACTCTTTGTGAATATGTTATTTTGGTCATGAAAAAAAATAACATTAATAAAAGACATCAAGCCACAACGTCTGGCATTTTTACATATAAAGATTTTTATATATTAATTGTTCTGCTGCATTAACTCCACTTTTACACTTTGCGGGAGTTAGGTTAAGACAGATGTGTGATTGTCTGGTTTGTTCCCGACCCTGTCATCAAAAGCAGATTGGGGTCTCAAAACACTTGTGACATGCTTTGATTCGCCTAACGCCTGTTTGACCCCTGATCTACACTGCACACGTCTGCAGCGCGTTACGGCTCCGACGCAGCTACCGGAACTGATCGCGGTCATTCTAGTCAATGCTTGTGTTTACACCAGACCAGTGTTGCCAACTAATTTTCAGGGGAAGTTGCTAAAGGCAGATCTATTTGTTGCTAAAAGTTGCTAAATGTCATTGTGATGACGTCATTGCATAACCATGACACAAAACAGCGTTTTTACGTAGAATACACAACGAGATTATACTCAAATCTCAGTGAAAAATACATTTTTTAAATGTTATTTGTTCATAAAAATATTATAAACATAAAATATTTTAATTTGTAAAAGTAACATAAGTAGCACATCTTTATGATCGGATTTTTTTTTTTACAACAACACATTTTATGTATTTTAATATTAACTAGTAAAACTGCACATTCTGAACAATTATAGTTTTAAGCAGTGTACTGGTAGTTAGTGTGCTACACAAAAGTCTGTAAAAATAGGACACAATTTACTGTTTATATGAAGGAACAATACGTATTTATTTTTCCACATATTTTTTTCTTACAGTGTACCTAACTGAACAACAATTATATATACAAGCTAATAACATGCTGTATCATAAATGTGCATTTATTATTAACCAATTGGAACTAGCAACTTAATGCACATTTGATGTTTGTACTGTTAGGCATCTTTCTCCAGCTCTCTCCAGGTTGATGTGCTGCTTGGCTGGCTAGCTGTTCAATGGTTTCCTCTTTTTGTGTAATTTAGATGAAAATATGTGCCTTTTTTTATCATTTGAGTCACTTTGAAAAAGTTGCCAAAACTTTTTAAAAATAGCAAAATTTGTTGCTAGGTGCTTTTTGAAAAAAAAAGTTGCTAGGGTAGTTTGAAACGTTGCTAAATCTAGCAACAAAATTGCTAAGTTGGCAACACTGCACCAGACCCGCGGGGGCACCTTTCAAAAGCGTCCCAGAAGTGGCTGTCCACGCTGCTTCGCTAAAGATAGGCGCCTAGTCTATTTTTGATGGACGCCGCGTCCAAACCACACAGCAAATACAAAATGTAAATGTTCTTTGCTTTCTTTCTGTACAATGAAAGTGTTATGATTAGTAGCCTAACTTGCAATGTTTTTATTCACATTAACTTTCAGTGTTAAATTCACATTAACTATTAACTCAGTCGTATTAAAAATATGTTATGACATGACACCCATATCTGTTAATTAAGTAAATAGGTTTTTATGCATAGTTAATAGATTACATTATTAGGTTGCTTTGACCATCATAGATCAACATAACATTATAGGAATGCACACATTGTTCACATGTGGATATGGGGATTGTTAGGAGGCCATGATGATCAGAGGCCAATGGGCAAATTTGGCCAGGTCACACCTCTACTCTTTTCGAAAGACATCCTGAGATTTTAATGACCACAGAGAGTCAGGACCTCGGTTAACGTCCAGTTGGTTATTTTGTGAATGGAAAAATGATGCTTGGTTGAAAACAACTCGTTCGAGTGTTTTTCGCTATAAAAGGAGAAAGACAGGTCTGTTGGTATCTACAAGGGAGTTGTGGTTTTTTAAGCAGTGGTGTTACTGAGCCTGCTTGAATGCGGTGGGGAAAATACCTGAGAAAAGAGATGTGTTGACGATATGAGCTAATCCATCAACTGACCACAACGTCACTGTTTTTATTTTTTAACTGATGCACTTGCTGCATTTTGGACCAGCTGGAGTTTGTTTATTAAGCGTGCAGAACAACCACCCAATAAAGCATTACAATAATCTAACCTTGAGGTCATGAATGCATGAATTAACGTTTCTGCATTTGACATTGAAAGCATAGGTCGTAATTTAGATATATTTTTGAGATGGAAAAATGCAGTTTTACAAATGCTAGAGACGTGGCTTTCAAAGGAAAGATTGCTATCAAATAGCACACCAAAGATCCTAACTGATGACGGAGAATTGACAGAGCAGCCATCGAGTCTTAGACAGTGTTCTAGGTTATTACATGCAGAGTTTTTAGGTCCTATAATTAACACCTCTGTTTTTTCAGAATTTAGCAGTAAGAAATTACTTGTCATCCAGTTTTTTATATCAACTATGCATTCCGTTAGTTTTTCAAATTGGTATGTTTTGCCGGGCCGCGAAGAAATATAGAGCTGAGTATCATCAGCATAACAGTGAAAGCTAACACCGTGTTTCCTGATGATATATCCATGAGGGTAACATGTAAAGCGTGAAAAGTAACGGCCCTAGTAATAAGCCTTGAGGTGCTCCATACTGCACTTGTGATCGATATGATACCTCTTCATTCACTGCTACAAATTGATGGCGGTCAGATAAGTACGATTTGAACCATGCTAATGCACTTCCACTAATGCCAACAAAGTTTTCTAGTCTATTTAAAATAATGTTGTGGTCAATAGTGTCGAACGCAGTGCTAACATCCAGCAGCACTAATAGAGAGATACAACCACGATCAGATGATAAGACCAGGTCATTTGTAATGTCAGGGAATAGGCTGGATTCAGGTGCGGGTTCAACAGAGGCTTTATTGTACAGAGATATATCACCACGGGCAATGAGCGCCTCTGCGGACAGTTTGTGAGAGCGTGGAATCTCCCACCACACAGATGGGTGGATAGCGGTGACTGGAACCCGCCGCAACTGCGGCAGTGGAGACTAAGCCAGCGGGGCAGCTCGCTAATCCGAGCGAGAGGCTGAGCAGCCCAACAATGAGGCCGCAGAGTCCCAGGGAAGGCGATGCCGGAGGGAGCCCACGGGTTTCTGAACGCACAAAGACATGCGGGAAACTAAACTGGAATCTACGAGCACTGGAGCCTGAACAAGACAAGACAGGACTGGTAAGCGATACCAAACATGACAGTCAGAACAAGGGAATAACTCTCAACGATCTGACGAAAGACAGAGAAACACGAGGAGCTATAAGGGGAAGCTAATGAGATGATAAGAACCTGGTGTGAAACAAGAGGCGAGCAGAGAAACAAAGGAGGGCGGGGAAACAATCATGCTGACAAATGCGCACGTGACGAGCTGTCAAAACAAGCCACGCACAACAACACCCACATGCAGAGACAGCAAGGAACAGGTGATCAGACCCGAGACCCGACAAGAGCAGTCTCAGTACTATGATATGGTCTAAATCTTGACTGGAAATCCTCACAGATACCATTTTTCTCTAAGAAAGAATATAATTGTGAGGATACTACCTTTTCTAGCATCTTGGACAGAAAAGGGAGCTTCAAGTAAGTAACTGTAATTAACTAGTTCTTTGGGGTCAAGTTGTGTTTTTTTAATGTGAGGCTTAATAACAGCCAGTTTGAAGGTTTTGGGGACATATCCTAATGACAATGATGAATTAAAGGGGTCATATGATGCGATTTCAATTTTTCCTTTCTCTTTGGAATGTTACAAGCTCTTGGTGCATAAATAAGATCTGTAAAGTTGCAAAGACTAAAGTCTCAAATCCAAAGAGATATTCTTTATAAAAGTTAAGAGTCAGCCACGCCTACCTAAAACGGCTCGTTCTAACACGTTCTGTTCCAGAACAGTTTAACCCAAATATCCAGATGTGTGCAGCACATTTTATGGAGGACTGTTTACTGATCCTGGGAGAGTAACGTTAAACAAAAAAATGACGGCAGTTCTGACTCGCGTAAGTACGTTTTAATTTAAAGGATTTACCACTGAAGTTTCAAACGCGAGTTTTGGGCAGTGTGGAGTAGCACTTGTTGTTTGTCATTTCTCTGATCACAAATGCAGACAGGGTTTTATGTTTACGCGGCGTGATGCAATGCACTGCAACGCGTAAAAAGACAGAATACGTCTTTAGAATCAGTAATTATGTCCCCACTGGATGCAACAAATGCCTCTTTTGTAATGGGTTTTAATGTTTTTGTCTCCTCGCTCCGGCCGGACAGGACATCACAGTATGGTGAGGGGCGTAACATATCCGTCTCACGCTTGAGGTTTTCGGCCAATCACAACGCACTGGATAGCTGGCCAATCACAGCACACCTCGCTTTTTCAGACCGATGAGCTTTGTAAAAATCGATGCGTTTCAAAAAGGCGGGGCATAGAGGAGTAACAATAATGTACAGTATGTGGAAAATAATGTGTTTTTTCAACTTTAAACCACAAAACACATTTCATTACACCAAATACACAAAATAATGTTCTTTTTAGCAGCATCATATGACCCCTTTAA